>NW_025729131.1:1372500-1672500 GCF_021461385.2 Schistocerca piceifrons
GGAGGCGCTATTCAAAACTAGAAGAAAAGAACCGGTAATGATATGTTCGGAACACAATACCTATTGTGATACGGTGCAGATTGCTCTTTTCTGTTGCATAGAATTAGATGCTATAGACAGTGCTGCTTGAGGTTACCACACATCCTGACAGATCCTTCCGCCCTTTTTTTGCAGAGAATCACCCATTGTTCCAAGAACACCTGCATCCATTGTACCGTGTCGTGTAACTACTGCACATTGTCTATGCGTTGCGCATACACCAATGTCCCCACAGCTAGAAATCCAGCGGATTCAGGTCAGGTAAAAGGGAAACCCATATAGACGACAATCGTCGTCTTTCTGCATGGATATCGCTGTACAATAGCGTTGGTAATTCATTGGACAGAAATCGGCGACAAGGGACCGACATTAAGCCGTGTGGTGAAGTGTGTAGCCCTCTGCTTCTACCAGCGACAATTCCTGCCCGTGCGTTGCCACTGAACCGATCCTGTTGCCTGACCTCCATGATTAGTCGAGGACTTGTATCTGCTCACACTTGCATACTACAGTGTCATAATATGGTACGCATATACCGATTACTATACACTAATCTTTACAAGTAAAACGGCCCATATCTCAACAGGTATTGGTTTCCGGATAAACACAATGTGATCAAAAATATCCGGACACCCCCAGAAACATACGTTTTTCATATTAGGTGTATTGTGCCGTCACCTATTGCCCGGTACTCCATATCAGTGACCTCAGTAGTCATTAAACATGGCGAGAGAGCAGAACGGGCCGCTCCGCGGAACTCACGGACTTCGAATGTGGTCGGGTTTTTGGGTGTCACTTGTGTTATACGTCTGTACCCGAGATTTCCTCACTCCTAAACATCCATAGGTCCACTGTTTCCAATGTGGTAGTGAAGTGGAAACCTGAAGGAACACGTACAGCACAAAAGCGTACATTCAGACCTCGTCTGTTGACTGACAGAGACAGGCGACAGTTGAAAAGGGTCGTAATGTGTAATAGACAAACATCTATCCAGACCATCACACAGAAATTCCAAACTGCATCAGGATCCACTGCAAGTACTATGACAGTTAGGCCGGAGGTGAGAAAACTTGGACTTCATAGTCGAGCGGCTGCTCATAAGCCATACATCACGCCGTTAAATGCCAAACGACGCCTCGCTTGGTGTAAGGAGCGTAAACGTTGGACTATTGAACAGTAGAAAAACGTTGTGTGGAGTGAGAAAACACGGTGCACAATGTGGCGATCCGATGGCAAGGTGCGGGTATGGCGAATGCCCGGTGAACGTCATCTGCCAGTGTGTGTAGTGCCAACAGTAAAATTCGGAGGCGGTGGTGTATGGTGTGGTCGTGTTTTTCATGGCGGGGGCTTGCACCTCTTGTTGTTTTGCGTGGCACTATCATAGCACAGCCCTACATTGATGTTTAAAGCACCTTCTTGCTTCCCGCTGTTGAAGATCAATTCGGGGATGGCAACTGCATTTTTCAACACAATCGAGCACCTGTTCGTAGTGCACGGTCGTTGGCGGAGTGGCTACAAGACAATAACATTCCTGTAATGGACTGGCCTGCACAGAGTCCTGACCTGAATCCTAAAGAACGCCTCTGGGATGTTTTGGAACGCCAACTTCGTGCCAGGCCTCACCGACCAACAACAGTATAGCACTCCATGGAGAATGGGCTGCCATTCCCCAAGAAAGCATCCAGCACCTGATTGAACGTATGTCTAGGAGAGTGGAAGCTGTCATCAATGGTAAGAGTGGGCCAACACCATATTGAATTCCAGCATTACCGATGGAGGGCGCTACGAACTTGCAAGTCATTTTCAGTCAGTCTTCTAGTTTTGACCCACACTGTCTCCTGTAGGATATGTGACACTTTTTTTAAAGCCCTGTACGAGATGGGTACGGTATGGTAAGCTGTTGTGGGGAAGAGCAAGTTATGAAAGCTGATAATTAAAAATAAAAAACGAATACTAAGAATAATGAAGTGGGTTGTCAAAAAGAAAACGCGCAGGATTTTTTAAAGAATTATGATTATTTCAGTATACAACGTAAGGCTTATATTCGGTGAATTGTTCAAGATATGGGAATGAGGTTTATATCAAATGATAATAGGCAGAGGGGGTAAGTAGTACTCTTGTATCAAACAATATTTTGAAGCAAGTACCCTTTCGTTAAAAAAAAAAAAAAAAAAAAAAAAAAAACGCAGCGAATCACGTTTTTAATGAACGCTATTGAAAAGAAGTTATAACCCTCTTTAATTCTGAAGATTATGATTTTGGCAAAAGTATCCGAGAAATGTGTGAAAACTGAAGGGGAGTGCGACCAGAGTCGGCTATTGTATTTTAAACATTGTAAAATAGCGGTCTCATGCCAGTTTCCATCATACTATCAAATATTTTGATCGTTTCCTTTTTTCACAAAAGCTATTCACTTAAAAATGTGTTCATTGATACATCTGAAATACTTTTCTAAGCTCCACATACACTATATATTAGTATATACTGTAGTTTCATTTCAAGGACTGCAGCTGACCGTCTTGTGTAAAATATGCTAAGAGGAAACATACTTTATCTCTGTAGCGTTGGCCTATCTTGTTGGACGACGAAGCAAGGCATGAGAGCTCCACTTGATGATATTTCAACCCCAATAGCAGATTTTGGTCGCCTTGTATTTCATCTTAACCACATTTCTCTGAGCAATTTAGAGAAATCACGGAAAACCGAAATCTAGATGCTGGATGTGGAATCGAACCTCCGTCCTCCTATATGCGGATCCAGTGTGCCACCTCACTCTGTAAGACGCACATGTCACTGAGGCGATACTGTATGTGATATGCTACGTCACGCGCGTGACGCAATGGTTGTCCGTGCGACACTCGGGTTGCCACGGGAACGATACCAAGCAACAAGACACAGCAGTTGGCGATAGCTTCGTGTGCGGCGCATTGCTACCAGTCTCTTCTTGAACAGTTTCCATGTATTTGACGTATCTATTCCAGCTATGGCTCTCCTTACAGCGTTAAAGCAATTTTGTATGCTAGCTACATTTGGTATGCAACATTGTATGGTCCAAATTGCATCAGATGTAAACTGGAGGGTGACTACATTTCTTATTGCAAGGTTTTCAAAATATGTGCTGTGTTTTACTTAATTTCGAATTATCAACAAATATGAGCTGTAGGAAAAGAGAACCAGTTCATTATCGAACTCTGCTATCAGAATTCAGATGCCAAAGAATCTAATTTTTTTTCGAATAATTCCCTCAGAATGGAAATATTGCATCTCAGAGACAAATGTGAATCCCAAAACAGTAGTTCCTTAAGTTTTTACGCGAGAAGTAAACTTTTACATAGAAAATAACTACAGAGACGGTTGTACCGTTGCTTCATCCACATAAAACTATTTTGAGCCACATCAGATGACTTGAAATGTCTATCCTCCTGTATCATACGATGCAGTTGCGCGGAGAAACTTACACTCCATTTCGCTCTAGGCCATACGCAGAGAACTGTATTGATGTTACATCGCTGTCGTCCCAGTGTGAACCAGTTATGGTAACTACGATGTAAATGCTTGGAAAAATACCAATAATTTTCATAAACATTATACAGCTGTTACTAAGAAATGTGAACTCTTAGTAGCATCAAAATTGTGGGGAAAATAGGCGTGTTTCTTGCTGAACATCTTGATTCATATTAATCACGTTAGTTCTGACGCTGAGCTTTTTGTATTACAATGTTTTGTGAAGATCAGTTAAATACATTTTTATGTACAGGCCCCACACTTGAAATCTGTGCACTGTGTAACTGACTTACTTACACGCTTGAAACCTTAGGTACACAAAAACAACATATCTATCTTAAAAACTGACTACAATCATGTCGTTTCAACCACAGGTTTTTATTCTAGAAATATTTACATCTGGTAATCCAAACTAAGATTACTTTTTATAATTAATCAGTGTGTATTTTCCTTCATGTTGATAGCACGGTAAATGTTTGCAGTCCACTTTCCTCCAAATAGTGCCTTTAGTTCAAATAGGTATTTTGTGCATAGAATAAACATACCACGAAATTTAACTCTCGAGAAATTCAGTTCAAAGATATATTTGACCTATGACTGACCTTTGTTGTTTCTAATATATTCTAGTTGCCTAATTTTCATGGTTTACATGTTCCTCATCCTATCTATTTCTTGTTTCTCCTTGAGATTCTGGCATCTTCATTTGCCTCAAGGACTCACTTCTCAGCTTCGGTTACTCTCATGGAATCAATTGGTAAGAATGATTATCTTATATTAAACGCAGAATATATTCCTGGCAATTGTAGAACTTCACGCCTCCTAACTGCCCCACATTAAAATGAATTACAGGTATATAACTCTGAGAATAGGAACTCGAACTACAGAAAAGTCTGTAAGAAAAACAACGCTCGAAAGCCAAATATAGACAAGGCAAACATAAGAACATCGCAAAGCGTATCTTCTAATAGTGGTGTTAGCTTGCAAAGGAACTGTGTAGTATACGCTTCTCGAGCAAGAATCTAATGATGACATTGAAGTGTGAAAGCAGCTGAAACAAGAATGTGTAGGATACACATAGACAGGTCTTTAAATTCATTTTTAAACAGCTTCCTCATGTCCAGTTCAATAATTTTAACCACCATTTTGTTCAAAAAGCTCTAAATATCAATTTAAGATGAAAAATAAAATATCGATGTTTTTGAAGTGAAAGTTACCAAGGGGGAAGTAACACAGGGTGACGGATGAAGATGTTGCTCACATTTAGAGCTTTTTTTTCCCTCCGTAATGGAATGTAGTTGACAAATGGGGTTTGATGCAATGAGTAAAGCATAAGTTGAACTTTCTATTGGTATTTTTATTGAAAAATATTAATATCTTCATTGTGTAATTAGGAGTTTCTCATCGCAGCTCTGAAATGAGTAGACCGACGGTTGTCGCTATAACGTGAAATTAACATATCACCCTGACACTTACAGATGCAATTTTAATTCATCGTAGGACTTTGCAAACAAAAAAACGAAAAAAACGAAATTATACAAATTTCAGTATTAACATAAAAAATCGGCTGCGGTGAACTGAAGAGAATTGTCTGCTTCAATAGAGACCAAAAATGATTAAAATCGGATGAAAACTGTAGCGATGGCGATGACAAACATTCCGGAAAACGTGATTTTGATAAAAACGCGTTCACAGTTTGACCAGGATTTATCATATAAAATGGGACAAAACCTGAAGCTCATGGGATATTATCGATGCCTGATCCATGATAACTATCGCCCCTACTAGTGAATGGCCGCTTTCTGCTACTTTGACCTGACAAGCCCTCATTTTCGTCCTCAAGGCGCCTTTCGTCACTGAGATCATCGCCGCTGGCGTCTCTATCTTCATAGAATCGGCGCATTTCATCGCCGATTTTGATCTGAAACGCATTTGCCACGTGAATTAAGGCAGTATGGTCCACACTGAATAGACATTCGGCCAAAATTGAAACAATGTTGACAGTTTCGCTTCGGCTGGATGTTATGTTTGGAGCGTATGTCCAAATGAGACCACTGAAACTTTCGTTCACATTTTGCATAAAACTGCCCAAACAACGCTCCATCAAATTAGGTTTACTCAGATCGGTATAAATAGGGGTGATGGCATCGACAACGACTTGTAGCAATGGCGTTTTGTGTTTGTAACTTACCAGTTCACCGGTTGCTTTAGCGCGCTGCCAGATGCACGAGGATTGCTCGCAAGCAGGACAGAAGTAATGTTGACGAATATCATCCGATAAATTTTTGTGAAGTAGTGTGTCATATTCTCAGCAGAGTCTAAATTATCACGAATATCTTTTCTATAATACTGAGGGTCTACCAGGGGCCGTGCAATCTCGGCTTCAAACGCTCATAGAATTGTTACTTTTTGAAATCCTCTCATAATATTTTGGGGAATACTTCCTCAATGTATGCATGGTGATACATTGATCGTGACCGGGCCAAATATCTCACGAAGTAAGCGTCAAACGTAAAAACTACAAAGAACTAAACTTGTCTAGCTTGAAGGGGGGAACCAGATGGCGCTGTGGTTGGCCCCCTAGATGGCGCTGCCACAGGCAAAACGTATATCAGCTGCATTTATTTAAATAGGAATCCCCATTTTTTATTACATATTCGTGTAGTACCCAAAGAAATATGAATGCTTTAGTTGGACCACTGATTTCGCTTTGTGATTAGATGGCGCTGTAATAGTCACAAACATATGGCTCACAAATGTAGACGAACAATTGGTAACAGGTAGGTTTTTTAAATTAAAATTATTTCGGTTGTTCCAATGTGATGCATGTACCTTTGTGAACTTATCATTTCTGAGAACGCATGCTGTTACAGCGTGATTGCCTGTAAATATCACATTAATGCAATAAATGCTCAAAATAATGTCTATCAGCCTCAATGCATTTGGCAATACGCGTAACGACATTCCTCTCAACAGCGAGTAGTTCGCCTTCCGTAATGGTCGCACATGCATTGACAATGCGCTGACGCATGTTATCAGGCGTTGTCCGTGGATCACGATAGCAAATATCCTTTAACTTTCCCCACAGATCTGGTGAACGTGCGGGCCATGGTATTGTGTTTCGACGACCAATCCACCTGTCATGAAATGGCTATTCAATACCACTTCAACATCACGCGAGCTACATGCCGGACATCCATTATGTTGGAAGTACATCGCTATTCTGTCATGCAGTGAAACATCTTGTAGTAACATCGGTAGAACATTACGTAGGAAATCAGCATACATTGCACCATTTAGATTGCCATCGATAAAATGGGGGCCAATTATCCTTCCTTCCACAATGCCGCACCATACATTATCCCGCCAAGGTCGCTGATGTTGCACTTGTCGCAGCCATCGTGGATTTTCGGTTGCCCAATAGTGCGTATTATGCCGGTTTACGTTACCGCTGTTGGTGAATGACGTTTCGTCGCTAAGTAGAACGCGTGCAAAAAATCTGTCATGGTCCCGTAATTTCTCTTGTGCCCCATGGCAAAACTGTACACGGCGTTCGAAGTCGTCGCCATGCAGTTCCTGGTGCACAGAAATATGGTACGGGTGCAATCGATGTTGATGTAGCATTCTCAACACCGACGTTTTTGAGATTCCCGATTCTCGCGCAATTTATCTGCTACTGATGTGCGGATTAGCCGCGACAGCAGCTAAAACACCTACTTGGGCATCATGATTTGTTGCAGGTCGTGGTTGACGTTTCACATGTGGCTGAACACTTCCTGTTTAATTAAATAACGTAACTATCCGACGAACGGTCCGGACACTCGAATGATGTCGTCCAGGATATCGAGCAGCATACATAGCATATGCTCGTTGGGCATTTTGATCACTACACGATATCGACCTTTCTGCGATTGGTAAACGGTCCATTTTAACACGCGTAATGTATCACGAAGCAAATACCGTTCGAACTGGAGGAATGTTACGTGATACCACGTACTTATACGTTTGTGACTATTACAGCTCCTTCTATCACAAAGCGAAAAAAAGTGGTCCAACTAAAACATTCACATTTCTTTACGTACTACATGAATATGTAATAAAAAATGGGGGTCCCTGTTTAAAAAAACGCAGTTGATATCCGTTTGACCTATGGCAGCGCCATTAGCGGGCCAACCATAGCGCCATCTGGTTTCCCCCTTCAAGTTAGACGAGTTTCATTCTTTGTACTTTTCTCGTTTGATGCTTATTTCGAGAGATATTTGGCCTGGTCACTATCAATGGACCACACTATATACATTCGAATAACGTAATAAAATATTTTCGTGATTTTCGACCGTCACCATGTCGATCCCCTTTAATCGTGTCAGTTGTGTTCGTGTGCTCTTTACCAATGTGGATTGCTTCTGCATCATATCGCGAGTAGCATCGCGTATCGTTTCACCCTTGACCATCGTCTCTCCTGGACTGCTATCTCCACACAATCCAAGCCAAGGGACGCTCCCGACTCCGTCTCCTCAAGCTCCTTTCTGGCCGCATGTGGGGTTTGGACCCCTTCACCATCCTCCACACCTATAAATCCCTTATCTGCCCTATTCTGTGCTACGCTCATCCCGCCTGGATCTCCGCCCCTCCTACCTTTTTTCAAATCCCTTCAAATTCTAGAACGCCAAGCGCTCCGCCTCGCCTATCCCACGCGGATCCTCTATGACCTTATTCCGTTCCCGCACCTCCTTCTTTTCCTCGAACGGATACGGATCCTCTACACCTCCCGCAAACTTAATCCCCATCACCCGCTTGTCTCTCCCATTCTCTCCCAACCCCGTCCACTGCCGCGCCTGCATTCCCACATCCCACCTGCTCTCCATCTCTCCACTCTCCATACCCTCGCCCAAGGTGGCTTCCAGCAACTCCCCCTCCCTGATGATGCTCTCACCCCCCCCCCCATCTATCCCTCCTACCAACTTTGATCCTCCTCTTCTGCACCCTGTGTTTTTCTCCTGAGGGCAACCTCTCTCCTTTCTCTCTCTTCCTCCCACCCTCCTCCCCTGGGCTTCCCCAACCCCCCCCCCCTACCTTCTCTCCTCCCACTCCCTTCTCCACTGCCACTGGCATCTACACACTCCCCTCTCCCTCCTCCCCCCTCCCCCCTCCCTCCTCCCCCCTCCCCCTTCATTCCCTTTTTGGCAGGTCCCGCATTCGAACAGTGAACTTTGGCGCGCCAGAGATCATCGCCTAGTGTTTGTGTGTGTGTGTGTGTGTGTGTGTGTGTGTGTGTGTGTGTGTGTTGTCGTGTTCGTGTTCAAGTGTTCCAGTGTTACTCGTTTGTCCTATAATGTTCGCGTGTGCCATCTGTCCTCACTGTGCGTGCCCACATGTCTGAACATTTTTATTTTGGACTCTGCGCCCGTAAACGGCTCCACGTGTTTCACTTTTGTATGTCTACGTTTGTATGTCGACCATGTCTGTTCTGTGCTTGTCTTCTTTTGTTTCATTAGTTTTCTCTGTGGCCGAAAAGTGGCATAATGTGTCGCTGCTGGCCTTCCTGTATCAGGTGTGAAATTACCAATAAAGAAAAGAAACGCGAAACTTCCTGGCAGATTAAAACTGTGTGCCGGACCGAGACTTGAACTCGGGACCTTTGCCTCTCGCGGGCAAGTGCTCTGGCAACTGAGCTACCCAAGCACGACTCACGCCCCGTCCTCACAGCTTTACTTCTGCCAGTACTTCGTCTCCTACCTTCCAAACTTTACAGAAGCTGTGAGGACGGGGCGTGAGTAGTGCTTAGTAGCTCAGTTGCTAGAGCACTTGCCCACGAAAGGCAAAGGTCCCGAGTTCGAGTCTCGATCCGGCACACAGTTTTAATCTGCCAGGAAATTTCATATCAGCGAGGACACCGCTGCTGAGTGAAAATCTCATTCTAAAAAAAAAAGAAAGCGTAACGTATTGTCTCAGTGAGAACCGCACCAAAGAGTTTTCGAAAGGCATAAGAAAGTACGAGGGGGGACCCAAAAGAAACCGGACTCCGAGGGCGCTGCCACTCGTAAACGTAGTGCAGAGTTCTCACGCTAGATGGTGTTAGTAGAGACCTTCATGAAGCAGCTGTGCAGACGGCGTCAGTGTAGAGCTGAACGTGGAAGTGTGGTATTGTGTTTCTCTGACTGTTGGCGGGTTATCTCTGCGATGTCGTTATGGCAATTTTAAAAGAACAAAGAGTGGGTGTGAAATTTGTTTCCTGCTTAAAAAAACTGCAACGGAGACACACCAAATGCTTCAGGAAGCTTCCAGAAGGACGCAATGAGGCGCACACAGGTTTTCGAGTGGTTTGGGCGCTTTAAACGTGGTGAGGTGTGTGTTGAAGACCAAGCTCGTTCTCGACGCCCTTCAACATTGCAAAATGAGGAGAACATTGAAAAGGTCCGTCAAAAGATCGACCAAATTTCAGCAGAGACAGGAATCGGTTGGAGCTCGTGCCAGCGGATTTTGAGTAAGGATTTGCAGATGAGACGTGTTGCTGCTAAATTTTTTCCGCGCCTTCTCACACAGGAGCAAAAAAACCATCCGCATGAATGTGTGTCAGGACTTGAAAACAGAGATTGCACGTGATCCAAACTTCTTGAACAAAGTCATTACAGTGGATGAGAGTTGGTGTTACGGGTATGACCCAGAAACCAAGCAAGCGTCAAGCCAGTGGAGGACTCCCAACTCTCCCAGACCAAAAAAAAGCAAGGCAAGTGAGGTCAAATGTTAAGACGATGATCATTGTCTTTTTTGATGTTCGTGGAATTGTGCATCGGGAATTCGTACCCCGTGGCCAGACTGTTAACCAGCACTTTTACTTGGATGTTTTAAGGCGTCTGCGAGAGGATGTGAGGAGGAAACGCCCGGAACTTTGGCGATCAGGTGACTGGTTTCTGCATCACGACAACGCTCCAGCACACACGGCCTTACGAGTGACCCACTATTTGGTATCTCAGAAGTGGTCCGTCGTTCCCCACGCTCCGTATTCGCCGGACCTAGCCGCGTGCGACTTTTTCCTACTTCCACGAATTAAAAAAACGCTAAAAGGGGAGCGTTATGACGATGTGGAGGTGGTAAAAACAGCTTCGCAAAGGGTACTGGACAATATCAAAGAGTTCCAAACATGCTTGCAACAGTGGGAAAATAGACTTGACAAGTGCATAGCATGTAATGGAGATTATTTTGAAGGTAATTGAAGTAATTTTGTAAAAAGGTTCATCAATAAATTTCTTATGACAACAATCCGATTTCTTTTGGGTCCCCTCTCGTATAACCGTGCAATAACGTGTTTCAGTTAAGACATCGACAGCAGTAAAACCCTCTAGGTGAGTGGGGGGCAGCGGAGGTGCCACTCACTGTGTACGGTGACGTATCCCAGCGTGGCTGGCACGCCGGCCTTGCGGCGCGGCACGGTCAGGAAGAGGCGGTCGCGCCACACCTCGAGGCCGTGCGGCAGGTTGGTGTGCGGCGTGTAGCCGGCCCGCAAGGCGTCGGCGGCGGCCGGCTGCTCGGGCCACGTCCAGCTGACCGCCTGCCACGAGAACGCCTTGCGCACGCCCTTGGTGGACGACGCCCGCGCCTGCGGCGTCACCGTCGCCAGCAGGACCGCCGCCGACGTCAGCAGCGTCGCCGCCGTCGTCAGCAGCGCCGACGTCGTCATGGCGCGCCGCGTCTGCGCCCAAACGTCCACGTCAGGACCTTTGTTAAAAGTCCTGGGAACACACTGCATCTCAGGAAGCTGCTACGGATGCGAGGAAAGCTTCACTGCAAATACGAACGTAGCCAAAGCCTCGTGGGCAAACAAAAATTTAACGAAGCCAAACTTAGCGTAACGAGAGTACCACGTAGAGTTGTGATCTACCAAAACTATAGTTCTGTATTGTTGGTAAATAACGAGGTGCATTCAAGTTCTAAGGCCTCCGATTTTTTTTCTAATTTACTACTCACCCGAAATCGATGAAACTGGCGTTACCTCTCGACGTAATCGCCCTGCAGACGTACACATTTTTCACAACGCTGACGCCATGATTCCATGGCAGCGGCGAAGGCTTATTTAGGAGTCTGTTTTGACCACTGGGAAATCGCTGAGGCAATAGCAGCACGGCTGGTGAATGTGCGGCCACGGAGAGTGTCTTTCATTATTGGAGAAAGCCAAAAGTCACTAGGAGCCCGGTCAGGTGAGTAGGGAGCCTGAGGAATCACTTCAAAGTTGTTATCACGAAGAAACTGTTGCGTAACGTTAGCTCCATGTGCGGGTGCGTTGTCTTGGTGAAACAGCACACGCGCAGCCCTTCCCAGACGTTTTTGTTGCAGTTCAGCAATGAATTTGTTCTTCAAAACATTTTCGTAGGATGCACCTGTTACCGTAGCGCCCTTTGGAAAGCAATGGGTAAGGATTACGCTCTCGCTGTCCCAGAACATGGACACCATCATTTTTTCAGCACTGGCGGTTACCCGAAATTTTTTTGGTGGCGGTGAATCTGTGTGCTTCCATTGAGCTGACTGGCGCTTTGTTTCTGGATTGAAAAATGGCATCCACGTCTCATCCATTGTCACAACCGACGAAAAGAAAGTCCCATTCATGCTGTCGTTGCGCGTCATCATTGCTTGGCAACATGCCACACGGGCAGCCATGTCGTCATCCGTCAGCATTCGTGGCACCCACCTGGATGACACTTTTCGCATTTTCAGGTCGTCATGCAGGATTGTGTGCACATAACCCACAGAAATGCCAACTCTGGAGGCGATCTGTTCAACAGTCATTCGGCGATCCCCCAAAACAATTCTCTCCACTTTCTCGATCATGTCGTCAGACCGGCTTGTGCGAGCCCGAGGTTGTTTCGGTTTGTTGTCACACGATGTTCTGCCTTCATTAAACTGTCGCACCCACGAACGCACTTTCGACGCATCCATAACTCCATCACCACATGTCTCCTTCAACTGTCGATGAATTTCAATTGGTTTCACACCAGTAAGGTAGTATCGACATATGATACCACAGGATTAGTAGGGATAGAAACATATCACATTCTGAAGGACGACAGTTCAAACCCATATCCGGCCATACTGATTTAGGTTTTCTGTGATTTCCCTAAATTGTTTCAGGCAAGCGCCAGGATGGTTCCCTTATACGATGGGACCAATGAATTCGCTCTTTGGTCCCTACACCCAAATTAACCAAGCAACCAAAGAAACATAAATGAATGTGGAAGAGATATGGCTTGGCTCTGAGCATTATGGGACTTAACATCTTAGGTCATCAGCCCCCTAGAACTTAGAACTGCTTAAACCTAACAAACCTAAGGACATCACACACGTCCATGCCCGAAGCAGGATTCGAACCTGCGATCGTAGCAGTCCCGCGGTTCCGGACTGCAGCGCCTAGAACCGCACGGCCACCGCGGCCGGCATGGAAGAGATGAAATGGGAGCCGACGACATCTTTCTTTTCTTTTGTTTGTTTGGTTGTTTGTTTGGCACATAGTTAGAACCACACATCATTCACTGATAGTCCACTGTGTATTTTATATCCTTACAGAAAGTATGTTGCATTTTATAAGAAGTAAAAATTAAGCGATGGCGTAACTCATGAGCTTTTATACAACCAAAGGAGTTACTTTTGATGCAAGGACAGTCTACAAATACAAACATAAATATATGCCTATATAATTTTTCTTGTCATTTAGTACTCAGAACGTTCTTCATCATTATCAAATGCAAAGGGTTTTCTGTTATTACTGATAAATGCGAAAATTGTTTATGACTAACAGAAAAATGTTTTGTGTAAATTCGACAAGGTATTCAAGTTAGATTTGATAAATTTTTGCTTTGCGGTCCTTTTTTAAAATTTTGTCCAGAAAAATTCGTTTCGCTATGTGATAAATTTGCGTCGTTTTCTTTATTTTTACTACAGCATCCCTCTTTTTCACGTTAGAAGTCAACAATTTTCGAATAAAACCTGAATTAAACATTGAAGATTTCAGTTGTGTTATAAATACTGTTTTACTTGAGTAAAAGACACAGGGATAACTGTGTAGAACAAAAATGTTCTGCAGGCTATCCAGCCAGACAGAATAGTGACGTTCATTGCCTCGTGGTCACTTCGTTGTGACACAGGATGACTTTCCCGCTCCAGCTGCTCTGTCCTTTGGCTTCTTTCTACAAGCTTGTGAGGTTATAAGCTCCTGTGGCCTGTCTCCTCTTTTTCATTTTTTTATTAGATATCATTTTACTATTGTGTCTCAGTAGGAGCCGGCCGAGGAAGCTTATTGTTGTAAATGTAACCGGTAATAAGGACTCTGGTTTTTATTTGTGATATTTCAGCTGGTATTGAGACATTGCTTGCTCTTTTGTTTTTCTTGTGTGGGTGAGGCGGGGCTGAACGAGAGCCATTTGTGTTAAGTACGGCAGAAAAACGTGAGGTCGGGCCTGGAAGACTTTTCAGCGGATACGAGGGGTGTGGACAATAGCATGTGGTGGCTCCTCAGGGTGGCCGGCATTATGATTTATTGTGCAAATGGTCCACGGGATGAAACATGCTAACTAAAGTCTGCTACTCCTCATTACGGTCGTCTCTTTTCGATTTACTCTCAGTATACAGTGTGGTTATTAAACTGTTCATTCATGGTCGCTCAAAATCTTGTTACTAACTAAAGAACGACAGAAGGTGCGCAAAATGATGACAGAAAATATCTCAAAATTTCTGACGGACAAACTTTTTACTGGACTCGAACTCGAACACAGTGCTTTGCCTATTATGGGCAACGCTCTTATCAGCTGAACTGCCCTGTCTCGACTCCTTCATATGATACACTCTCATGAGTCACTCAGAGTAGACCGAGGTGACAGAAGTCATGGGATACCTCCTAATACCGTGTCGGACCTCCTTTGGCCCGGGGCAGTGCCGCAAATCGACGTGGCATGGACTCAACAAGTCGTTGGAAGTCACTTGCAGAAATATTGAGCCGTCCAAATATGCGAAACTGAAGTCGGTACAGAATTTTGTGCGCGAACTGACCTTCGAATTATGTACCATAAATGTTCGATGCGATTCACGTCGGGCGATCTGGGTGTCTCAATCATTCACTTGATCTTTTCGGAATATTCTTCAACCCAATCGGAAAGCAATTGTGACCCGATGACAAGATATAGTTTTTTGGGAACATGAAGTTCATCAATGGTAGTAAATGGTCACCAAGTAGCCGAACATAAGCATTTCCAGTCAATGATAGGTTTAGTTGAACCAGAGGAATCAGCTCATTCCACGTAAATACAACCCACACCATTGTGCAGCCACCGCCAGCTTGCACACTGCCTTGTTGAGAACCTGAGTCCATGGCTTCGTGCGTTCTGCGCTACCCTGGAACCCTGCCATCAGCTCTTACCAACTGAAATCGGGACACGTCTGACCGGGACACGGTTTTAAAGTCGTGTAGGGTCCAAACGAAATAGTCACGAGCCCATGAGAAGGGCTGCAGGCGACGTCCCGCTGTTAGCAAAGGCATTCATGTCGGTCATCTGCTGCCATAGCCCATAAACGCCAAATTTCATCACACGGTCTTAACGGATAGTTCGTCCTACGTCCCACGCTTGTCTGTTAGCAATGACAACTCTACGCGAACGCCGCTGCTCTCGGTCGTTCAGTGAAGGCCGTCTGTCACTGCGTTGTCCGTGTTGAGAGGTGATGCCTGAAATTTGATATCCTCGGTACACTCTTGACACTGTGGATCTAGCAGTATTGCATTCCCTAACAGTTTCTGAAAGGAACGTCCCATGCACCGAACTTCAACTACCATTCAGCATTCAATGTCCGTTAATTCCCGCAGCCCCAATCACATCGGAATCTTTTTCATATGAATGACCTGAATAAATATGACAGCTCCGCCAATGCAGTGTCCTTTTATACGTTTTATACGCGGTACTACCAGCATCTGGGTATTAGCACAACGCTATCCCATGACCTTTATCACCTCAAAGTAGAGATCTGTCTGCCGACTGAGGAAAGGTATTTTTCCGTGCAGTGGCGACTGCGAAACCCGATGGACGTGGGGTGGTGGTTAGTGCAGTTTTCCCTGGTTCGAGCACGGACTATCTGTTTTAGTGTATGTGGCAACTGGCGTTGGTTTTTTAAAAATATATCCGAACATAAAGTGCTCCCCATATTTTCAGTTTTTTTTTTAGTACAAAGACAGAATTACTTCAATTAAAGATCTTTACAACCGGCCGCGGTGGCCGAGCGGTTGTAGGCGCTTCAGTCCGGAACCGGGCGACTGCTACGGTCGCAGGTTCGAATCCTGTCTCGGGCATGGATGTGTGTGATGTCCTTAGGTTAGTTAGTTTTAAGTAGTTCTAAGTTCTAGGGAACTGATGACCTCAGATGTTAAGTCCCATAGTGCTCAGAGCCATTTGAACCATTTTGAAAGATCTTGGCCTCCCTGTTAGAAGAAATTCTAGCCTTTTTGTTTGACTCAAGGTCGTCGCCTGGACCTTAGAAGGGACGCGAGTACGCACTGCGTACATTAGTTCTTCTAAAATCTCACAGAAACCATTTCCCATGCTTAACACGGACGTCTTCAAAAATGGTTGAAATGGCTCTGAGCACTATTGCACTTAACTGCTGAGGTCATCAGTCCCCTTGAACTTAGAACTACTTAAACCTAATCAACCTAAGGACAACACACACATCCATGCCCGAGGCAGGATTCGAACCTGCGACCGTAAGGGTCGCGCGGTTCCAGACTGTACCGCCTAGAACCGCTCGACCGCACCGGCCGGCAACGGACGGCTTCCTCTGAAGGAACAGATACGAATAATCTCCTGGAAAGGGGAAACGTATTAGCTACAAAGTAAAGTTTCCATCAGCTGTTGCGCTGCAATAGTCGACTTCCGGAATGTTTTATCAGACATCCGTTTGTTGAATCGCACTCTGATCCTGCTTACGTCGCAACCGTATCAGTTTCCTCCTCAGTATCGTTTTGTAACAGCGTACTATTGCGCGTGTGTGTCCGCTTACTGGTCGTGCTGCAACAGCGCAAGACAAGGTCTGTTGATTCGACTACATTAAGTAAGTAAAAGCGTGATTTGATACGCCGATCCACCTGAAGACGAGGACATAAGCCGCCTAAAGGCGTCATGTGGATACATGAAAAGTGAAACAGATAACAGTTTTAACTTATCTTCTATGTCATAAACAGACGCAGTTTCCAAACTCGATCCACCAAGGACGGCGTAAGTGCATTCGTTACCACTGGGTGAAATTTATTGCAGAACTCATGAAATTACCCTGCTCTCTCGTACCTGTTTCATGAAATGTCGAGTCCTCAACCGATTATGTTTGGCTCTACTTTCGTTTGTAGGTGGTCAGTATTTCAGCTGGCTAGTTGCGGTACCTTTTGACGCCTCTCTGGCATCTGTCGATGTCCACCGTTTTCGTCTTGATCGTTGTTTCATCCCTCTCGTTCTACACAGATGCCTAGTTAATTGCCAACCGTACAACTGTTTCCCTATTAGCTCAGTGGATTTAAAATACATAAATTTACACGAAAATTTGGAAAAGATGAAACATATATGTGGGTTTTTAGACACATTTAAAAAGATGGTCGATTTATAAAAGCGTTCACTTCTTCTTCGTTTTTAAATTTAAAAAGTTATTATAAAAATAAAACGTATAATGCAGTAACGAAGGTCATCTTCAAAGGAAGCACCGTATATTCACGGAAAATTTGAGGACTTGCTATGGAAATGTTTTACGAGAGGGAAAAATGAGCTACAGTTGGGTCGTAGCATGGGAGTATAAGCAGAGGGATTCAGTGAGTTGTATATGAAGAGACAGCCAGTGTGCTCCCTGCCGCCGTTGGATAAGCAGCTGCCAGCAGCAAGTCGTATACTCCTAGCTCACTTATTTGTTACATAGTTTAAGTCTTAATTTATTTGAGTGGTTTTGGTACTTGCATTGTTTAATTCATAAATTTCGGGCGTATTATAGTATTTGAGAGTTGTAGAATCGCGTTTTAGTACCTGAATAGTGTAACATCGCGTAGTCTCCTTCCGCCGCCGAGCAGTGTGTCAGCAACATTACTGCATTTACTAGGCAATCTTGTATTTTAATAACCGTTTAACTTTTGTGTCGAATTGTTTGTGCTCTCTGTAGATTAGTTCAAATGGTTCAAATGGCTCTGAGCACTATGGGACCTAACTGCTGAGGTCATCAGTCCCCCAGAACTTAGAACAACTTAAACCTAACTAACCTAAGGACATCACACACATCCATGCCCGAGGCGGGATTCGAACCTGCGACCGTAGCGGTCGCGCGGTTCCAGACTGAAGCGCCTAGAACCGCTCGGCCACACTGGCCAGCTGTAGATTAGTTCAGACGTTCTTTGCACAACAGTTTTTAGCATGGATAGGGACTGCAACTGTTGTGTTCGGATGCAGGCTGAGTTGGCATCCCTTCGCTCCCAGCTTCAGGCAGTGTTGGCTTCGGTCACACAGCTTGAGGCTGTTGCCAATGGGCATCACTGTGGGGGTCCGGATGGGGGTTTGTCGGGGACGGCCAGCTCGTCCCACGCATCCTCCGATCGGACTATGGCTGTGGCTGCCCGGGATACTGCCCACATTGAGGCTGACCCCTCGCCTGTGGTAGAGTGGGAGGTCGTCTCGAAGTGTGGCAGGGGGCGAAAGACATTCCAGAGGGCTGAACGGAAGGCCTCTCCAGTTTGTCTGACGAACCGGTTTCAGGCTCTGTCTCAGGCTCATACTGATCTTCGGCCGGACAGGGCTGCTAGTCCTGTTCCAGAGGTTGCCCCTCAGTCTGCAAGATCCGGGCGGTCGCAGAGGGTGGGCTTACTGGTAGTTGGGAGCTCCAACGTCAGGCGCGTAATGGGGCCCCTTAGGGATATGGCAGCAAGAGAGGGGAAGAAAACCAATGTGCACTCCGTGTGCATACCGGGGGGAGTCATTCCAGATGTGGAAAGGTGAAGACTGCCAGTCTCGCAAGCGGGATGAAAGCAGAGCTCACCATCTGCAGCATCGTCGACAGGACTGACTGTGGACCTTTGGTGCAGAGCCGAGTGAAGGGTCTGAATCAGAGGCTGAGACGGTTCTGCGACCGTGTGGGCTGCAGATTCCTCAACTTGCGCCATAGGGTGGTGGGATTTCGGGTTCCGCTGGATAGGTCAGGAGTCCACTACACGCAGCAAGCGGCTACACAGGTAGCAGGGGTTCTGTGGCGTGGACTCGGCGGTTTTTTAGGTAAGATGGCCTCGGGCAAGTACAGAAAGGGCAACAGCCTCAAAGGGTGCGGGGCAAAGTCAGGACATGCGGGGACCAAGCAGCAATCGGTATTGTAATTGTAAACTGTCGAAGCTGCATTGGTAAAGTACCGGAACTTCAAGCGCTGATAGAAAATCGTTATAGGTACAGAAAGCTGGCTGAAGCCAGAGATAAATTGTGCCGAAATTTTTACAAAGGCACAGACGGTGTTTAGAAAGGATAGATTGGATGCAACCGGTGGTGGCGTGTTTGTCGCTGTTAGTAGTAGTTTATCGTGTAGTGAAGTAGAAGTGGATAGTTCCTGTGAATTATTATGGGTGGAGGTTACACTCAACAACCGAGCTAGGTCAATAATTTGCTCGTTTTACCGACCTCCCGACTCAGCAGCATTAGTGGCAGAACAACTGAGAGAAATTTGGAATACATTTCACATAAATTTTCTCAGCATGTTATAGTCTTAGGTGGAGATTTCAATTTACCAGATATAGACTGGGACAGTCAGATGTTTAGGACGGGTAGTAGGGACAGAGCATCGAGTGACATTATACTGAGTGCACTATCCGAAAATTACCTCGAGCAATTAAACAGAGAACCGACTCGTGGAGATAACATCTTGGACCTACTGATAACAAACAGACCCGAACTTTTCGACTCTGTAAGTGCAGAACAGGGAATCAGTGATCATAAGGCCGTTGCAGCATCCCTGAATATGGAAGTTAATAGGAATATAAAAAAAGGGAGGGAGGTGTATCTGTTTAGTAAGAGTAATAGAAGGCAGATTTCAGACTACCTAACAGATCAAAACGAAAATTTCTGTTCCGACACTGACAATGTTGAGTGTTTATGGAAAAAGTTCAAGGCAATCGTAAAATGCGTTTTAGGCAGGTACGTGCCGAGTAAAACCGTGAGGGACGGGAAAAACCCACCGTGGTTCAACAACAAAGTCAGGAAACTACTGCGAAAGCAAAGAGAGCTTCACTGCAAGTTTAAACGGAGCCAAAACCTCTCAGACAAACATAAGCCAAACGATGTCAAAGTTAACGTAAGGAGGGCTATGCGTGAAGCGTTCAGTGAATTCGAAAGTAAAATTCTATGTACCGACTTGACAGAAAATCCTAGGAAGTTCTGGTCTTACGTTAAATCAGTAAGTGGCTCGAAACAGCATATCCAGACACTCCGGGATGATGATGGCATTGAAACAGAGGATGACACGCGTAAAGCTGAAATACTAAACACCTTTTTCCCAAGCTGTTTCACAGAGGAAGACCGCACTGCAGCTCCTTCTCTAACTCCTCGCACAAACGAAAAAATGGCTGACATCGAAATAAGTGTCCAAGGAATAGAAAAGCAATTGGAATCACTCAATAGAGGAAAGTCCACTGGACCTGACAGGATACCAATTCGATTCTACACAGAGTCCGCGAAAGAACTTGCCCCCCCCCCCCCTTCTAACAGCCGTGTACCGCAAGTCTCTAGAGGAACGGAAGGTTCCAAATGATTGGAAAAGAGCACAGGTTGTCCCAGTCTTCAAGAAGGGTCGTCGAGCAGATGCGCAAAACTATAGACCTATATCTCTGACGTCGATCTGTTGTAGAATTTTAGAACATGTTTTTTGCTCGCGTATCATGTCGTTTCTGGAAACCCAGAATCTACTCTGTAGGAGTCAACTTGGATTCCGGAAACAGCGATCGTGTGAGACCAATTCGCTTTATTTGTTCATGAGACCCAGAAAATATTAGATACAAGCTCCCAGGTAGATGCTATTTACCTTGACTTCCGGAAGGCGTTCGATACAGTTCTGCACTGTCGACTGCTAAACAAAGTAAGAGCCTACGGAATATCAGACCAGCTGTGTGGCTGGATTGAAGAGTTTCTAGCAAACAGAACACAGCATGTTGTTATCAATTGAGAGACGTCTACAGACGTTAAAGTAACCTCTGGCGTGCCACAGGGGAGTGTTATGGGACCATTGCTTTTCACAGTATATATAAATGACCTAGTAGATAGTGTCGGAAGTTCCATGCGGCTTTTCGCGGATGATGCTGTAGTATACAGAGAAGTTGCAGCATTAGAAAATTGTAGCGAAGTTCAGGAAGATCTGCAACTGATAGGCACTTGGTGCAGGGAGTGGCAACTGATCCTTAACATAGACAAATGTAATGTATTGTGAATACATAGAAAGAAGGATCCTTTATTGTATGATTATATGACAGCGGAACAAACATTGATAGCAGTTACTTCTGTAAAATATGTGGGAGTATGCGTACGGAACGATTTGAAGTGGAATGATCATATAAAATTAATTGTTGGTAGGGCGGGTACCAGGTTGAGATTCATTGGGAGAGTCCTTAGAAAATGTAGTCCATCAACAAAGGAGGTGGCTTACAAAACACTCGTTCGACCTATACTTGAGTATTGCTCATCAGTGTGGGATCCGTACCAGATCGGGTTGACGGAGGAGATAGAGAAGATCCAAAGAAGAGCGTCGCGTTTCGTCAGAACGTTATTTGGTAACCGTGATAGCGTTACGCAGATGTCTAGCAAACTCAAGTGACAGACTCTGCAAGAGAGGCGCTCTGCATCGCGGTGTAGCTTACTCGCCAGGTTTCGAGAGGGTTCGTTTCAGGATGAATTATCAAATATATTGCTTCCCCCTACTTATACCTCCCGAGGAGAACAAGAATGTAAAATTAGAGAGATTCGAGCGCGCACGGAGGCTTTCCGACAGTCGTTCTTCCCGCAATCCACACGCGACTGGAACAGAAAAGGGAGGTAATGACAGTGGCACTTAAAGTGCCCTCCGCCACACACCGTTGGGTGGCTTGCGGAGTATAAATGTATATGTAGATGTAGATGTAGACAAGAGTGGATGGATGGTAAGAGAGCGGAGTGGTAAATCAAATAGGAGACTGGGATGTGATCTGAGTATGAAGAGGAAATAAAATAGAGAAACATGGAAGGAGTTAGACCTGATATGAGGTGGGGTGGGAAAGGGGAAGAGTGAGAACTGATAGGATTCATTACTTATGAGATTTAGGAGAGGGTGTGTGCTGAAGGAGGTTTGGCCAGTGTAGGGAAAAAGAAACGAGACGAGTTTGAGCGTGAGGAGGGGTGGGAATTTGATAAGGAAGGTAACGTGGGGGGCAAAGCGAAAAGATTGAAACTACATTATTTGGAGGGAATACCATACCATGAATCTACGGCTTCAGCACTGTTTCAGATGACCGTCAGTCGGTTCAAGGGTTTTTAGAGGTAGGGGACGGTGAAAGGCTGCAGTCGCCGTACCCAACTAATTAGTACTTTTAAATTTAGTCTATTGCACCCTTTATGTTGGATGGTTTATTAGATTGGTTACCATGTTATCTTGTGGTGGATCATCGAGGTATTTTTCAGTGTTATTAGCATGGATAGGACGGGTCTAAACAGTTAAGCTTAGGTCTTGTAGGAAAGAACTGCAGGTGGTTCATGCAACACTAATTGCTCGCTGTTTGGAAGAACTAACCTTGAGGAGCTTAGAAGGGTACGTTGCGAAGGAACTGAAGGATCTTCTGAGATAGATGGAGGGTTGGGTAAAGGGCTAGGAAAGCAGTATCATCAGCATACTAAAGAAGGATCCTCCTCCCTGGTACTGACTTGTTGGCTGCTGCTAGTGCACTGAGTTCCTGGTGCTGATGTCGGGTCTCAGTACGACTGGGAGCCAATGCAAAATTGATTTCCGTGAGGGTCTTCAGTTTTGCTGTAATCGGCCTATTGTCGAAAAATTTTGCCTAGCCCGTCACGATCTGATGGTAACAAGTACAGGATTCAGGCTGTTTTGAGTTCAGAATCCCTTTAAACAAGGTTGACTTGTCGGAATATTTATCACCTCTTTCGCAATGCACTTCCAGAGGGACGAACCCAACGATATAAACTTGATGCTTTAGAACATAAAAAGAATGTCCTCTTCTAAGACAATTCTCTGCTACTGCACTTTCATCCAGCTGGTCCTGACGTGTATGACGATGATCTGAAAGCACGCTACACATTTAATCAAAATACGACAGTCTGTATTGATGAGGTACGTCATATACGATCATATCTTACGACCGAGTTTGCATTTGACCAGACCCAGCAAGTTCCTCAGTATCATTGTTTGTAACCATACTATGCTGATGCGTCCTGTGATCTAGATGTAGCGCCTTAGGCGTCGTCGGTCTTGGATTAGAAGCCAACCATTGCTTAAATTTTGAATAAATATCGTTAGCAGTGACGAGCGAAGACTTCTGCCATAGGGAGTCGTACTTCTTCTGCCAACGCCCTTGTTAAAGAGGGCAGACGGGTGGATACAGATTTCGATCACCTTCGTGTCCCTCGGCTGGAAAACTACCCATAAAAGGAGGAAGAATCAGCTATCATGGACGGCAGGAGGATGCAGAAGGTCATGGTAATCACTACGTTAAAGACACACAATCTATATACATAGATCATGTGGCCTGTAAATGAAAAAGTGTCAAGATGATTGGCAAAAGATTTCGGATTAATCCCCATTCGGAACTTCCGGAGGGGACTACCAAAGAGGAGGTGACCATGAGAAAATGACTGAATGACCCCAGAAAGGGTAATATTCTGCCAGTCGGAGCGTGGAGTGTCAGTAGTCGGAATGTCGTAGCGAAGTCAGAACTAGAGAAATGGTTATGCTAAGGGTCAGCTTAGATAATAGTGGGCGTTAGCGAAATGAAATGGGAAGAAAATAATGATTTCTGGTCAGACGAACCTAGGGTAGTATCAACAGTAACAATAAAATGATAATATTGGAGTAGGATTTCTCATGAACAGGAAGGAAGGGCAGAAAGGGAGTCACTACGAGAGATTCAGTAAAAGGATTATTTCCTTCATGATCTTCACTGAACCAAAGCCAGCGACAATAGTACAGGTTTCATGCCCACGTTACAAGCAGAAGGTGAAGCTATAGAGAAAATGTATGAGGCTACTAAACTATAATTCAATATGGAAAAAGAAATGGAATTCTAATAAGCACATATGGTCGGAAGGCTGAAGTGGGGCAAGGAATAGAAGACAGTTACCGAAGACTATTGGCTCTGTAACAGGAACTAGTGAGGAAAGATATTAATTGAGTTCTGCAATAAATTTCAGATAGTGACAGGGAATAAACTGTTCAAAATTACATGAAGAGAAGGTACACTTGGAAAAGACCCGGAGACACTGGAAGATTCCAGGCGAATTGTATCATGGTCAGAGATTCCGAAGTCAGGTACTGGACAAGGCTTACGTAAGAGCAGACGGAGGCAGATAGCAATTTAATAATGACGACGAGCACGATGAAGCTTAAGGCTGATGAATCAATGCGGGATTCTGTAGCAGTGAAGAATGATGTGCTTTTGAAGTTGTTTAGGGCTGTAGATACTGCTTTAATGAATACCATATAGGGAGTTCAGTTGAAGAAGAATGGACATCTCTAAAAAGAGCAGTCACTTGAGCTGGACAAACTACTTCGTAGGCAGAAGGAAGGAAACTGTGAAGAAACGTTAGGTAACAAAACAAACAACGAGGAGTAGCAGAGATCGGATAAGTGAGAAGTTTAACAACAAAATTGGGGATCACGAGGTAGGAAAGTGAAGCAATTTTGTACCTTGGAAGCCAAATAACATGTGACGAATGAAGCAAGGAAGACACAAAAAGTAGACTGGGACAGACGAGAGGGCAAAAGAAGCCTCTTAGTACCAAACATCGGCCTTAATTTGAGGAAGGAATTTCAGAAAATGTAAGTTTGGAACACAGAATTATATGGTATGAATCATGGACTACACGAAAACAGGAAATAAAAGAATCAATGCTTTCGAGACGTGGTACTGCAGAAGGATTTTGAGAATTAAATGAACTGATGAGGTGATAAATGAATATCTCTGATGAATCTGCGGGGAGAAAAACACGATGAAAGCATTTACAAGAAGAATGGACAGGACAATAGGATGTGTGACCTCAGCGAATAACATCCACAGCACTGGAGCTGCAGGGGGTAAAAACTGTAGGGAACATAGAGATTGGAACGTTCTCAACAAATAGTTGAGGATGTGGGATGCAAGCGCTACTCTGGGATGAAGAGGTTGACACAGGAGCGGTATGGGTGGCGGGCTGCATCAAAACAGTCTGAAGACTGTTGAGTAACCATATCTACCGGCCAACATCTTTGTCAGGCAAACGGGCGTTCGTTGGGGAATATAGTTTTAACGATGTGGGATTTTCATTTGGATGTGTGTGGCTTTTCATCTGTAATCAGTTTAAGTGAATCAGAGCTAGATTAGTTGAATTAACATGGAGCAGTAATCGATGACAAATTTGATAAAATAGCTGATAATCAAATGATGAATAGAATAAAATTAACTGACACTACATGTGAAGATAAGGTGATGTGGAGTTATTAAAGAAGTAGCACTATGATTAATAGTGAGTGAAATATTTATTAGTGTGCGAGTAATAAGAAACGTTAATCTCTCATTATGTTCTCCTAACTTAAATTTTGTGTGCGTAATGGGAGTGATCAAATCGAGACGTTCAAATAAGTTACGGGAATGCAGCCGGGTTGCGCCGTCGACAACCGCTCAACAGGAGAACACTCTGCCGTTTTCAATGCAAAACTACAGCAAGTAAGCGCTGCGCAAGCGAATTTAAAACCTCGATTTTCAGAGAAACTTCGGGAAAATAAAACACACACACACACACACACACACACACACACTGTAGACACTAGCGCCATCACAAACCATAGATGACCGTCGTCAGAAATATCGACAGTGAAATTAATAATCAGGATGTGAAATAGTACAACCCGTGTCCCATCCGCCCCCGGTAGCTGAGTGGTCTGCGCGACAGAATGTCAATCCTAAGGGACTGGGTTCGGGTAGCTGAGTTGTCTGCGCGACAGAATGTCAATCCTAAGGGACTGGGTTCGATTCCCGGCTGGGTCGGAGATTTTCTCCGCTCAGGGACTGGCTGTTGTGTTGTCCTAACCATCATCATCTCATCCCCACCGGCGCTCAAGTTGCCGAAGTGACGTCCAATTGAAAGACTTGCACCCGGCGAACGGTTAACCCGACGGTAGGCCCTAGTCACACGACCCCTGTCGCACTTTTTTTTTCTGACAAGGCGAGAGCAGGATCCCATGTACAATCTGAACAAAAACCATTGTCTCTATTTATAAGGTTTAATTAATTTCAACATCTTACTTAATAATGCTATGCAAGTAGCTGGAAGTGCATCTCAGAATCTCCATGTTATGTTCCTTAGGGTGATCGGTGACAAGACAATATTACTGGTATAGGCAACGTATTCAAATAGAGAGGTATGCAAACAGGCAGAATACGGCTCTGTGGTCGGCAACGCCTATAGAAGACAAGTGTCTGGCGCAGTTGTTAGATCGGTTACTGCTGCTACAATTGCAGGCTATCAAGATTTAAGTGAGTTTGAACCTGGTGTTATAGTCGATGCACGAGCGATGGGACACAGCATCTACGAGTTAGCGATTAAATGGGGATTTTTCCGTACGACTATTTCACGAGTGTACCGTGAATATTATGAATCCGGTAAAACATCAGATCTCCGACATCTCTGCGCCTTGAAAAAGATCCTGCAAGAACGGGACCAACGACGAGTGAAGAAAATCGTTCTACGTGACAAAAGTGCCATACACCATACTCTTTATACTATCCCACAGAAAATAGTCGAGAGATGTCAGATCTAGCGATCGTGATGGCTGTGGAACTGGTCCACCTCAACCAACCCATCGATTTGCATATGCAACGTTGAGGTGATGCCGCACATCGATTCAAAGTCTACTGGAACTCCATCTACATCTCCATTCAAATATTTAGTGTCGCTACATATAATAGGTTAGGCGAAACGTCTCTAACAAAATGTGAGATCAATCGGTCCTGTTAGTCTCTTTGGTAGTAGATATGGGCCACCAGTCATCCAGTCCCAGATGTTAATACCGACTCTGTGTTGCTGATTTTAATTCACCTGAGCATGCGGATTTTCATCCTCTCATAGAAGCATGTTGTGGCAGTTTAATATACCGTCTCTAGTACACATACATTCATCCGTGAATAGCACCATACTCGCGAGTTGGTGGTTGGAGTATGCACTGTTGTAATTACCACAGTGCAAACTGTACTTGACGTGGGTCTTCCGTAACACCTGGACATTCTGCTCATGGTGTGGGTGGAACCGCTGCTCATGGACAACATGCCGCACGGTACTTTTACCTGTGTGTAGCGCCTGTGCCACCGAGTGGTGGTGGCTGGATCCTCTTCGTACATTATCAGCACACCCTACTCCACCTGTAGTGTTCGAGCCGAGCGTGGACGATCTGAATGATGTTTCGGCACTTACCAGACAGTATACTGGGGATAGAATTCACAAGTACCAAGTACAAAGTGCTACTGTTCAGTCCCGCGACAGGCCATTCTGATTTAGGTTTTCCGTGATTTCCCCAAATCGCTCCAGGCAAATGCCGGAATGGTTCCTTTGAAAGGGCACGGCCGACTTCCTTCCCCGTCCTTCCCTAATCCGATGAGAGCGATGACCTCGCTGTCTGGTCTCTTACCCCAAAACAACCGAACCAACAAAGAGCTACTACTTTAGTGTAAAATGGACGCGCTTTACGCAGAAAATACCTACTTGCAACTTTACGGCTCCTCTGAGACGTCTCTCGATGGCCGAGAAAGTGGAATGATGTGGGGTACGCCTGCTTGGAAAACGTTCCGCAGACAATCTTGCGGCAGCTATCCCATTGCAATCCACTTTGCTGCATGCGAGCACCATATCGGTCATTTCCGCAGCTGTGTACTGGTACAATCTGCACTGCTGTCAAGACTGGTTTGCAGCAGGACGTTGTAACATCCACGCCTACATCTTACTCAGAATCATATTCGCGATAGCGTTAGGCGTGAAGTGCGAATGACCATCCTCACGATATTAATAAAAGGACTTCATCGATAATAAAATAATAAATAATTATTGTCAATGACCTAATTTAATATTCTGTAAGAAATTATATCTCAGACAATACTTATGGAAAAAGACAATGAAAATCTCACTCTTTTGTTATCTATGGTTCTTCTAAAATAATCCCTCTTGTTGTTCGGACTGTTGTACTGATCGGATACGATTGATGTCTCGTAACACAGAGGTTTGTAAAAAAAACTCTATTATGTTGTTAATTAATATTTGAAAAATAGCGTTTCTGTGTCATTGAAATGAATCTTCTTTGTTTGGAGTTTTATTTTACTATGACTCTCGCCCTATATAAATGTAAGTTTTTCTAATCAGTACAAAGGAGCGCAACCATTAGCGCTATTGATCTTCAGCGCGGTTTAGTGGTAAATGCTGAATAATAAACGATTAACATTGAAAAATGCCTTTAAATGTTAATGCATATTGTAAAGGTACAAAAATGATATAATACATATTAGTTTTTAGCAGTAAAACAGTGTTTCAAGGAGATTCGATAAGTGATTGTCTTACGTTAGCCGTCATCTTAGTGAAATATTGCAGCGGCAGTTTTAAATTGAATTGTTAAACAGACATAAATGTCATTATTACCATAATAATTGCGTAATGATGGCACAGAACCCACTCTGAGCTAATAAATTCCACTTAGATTGTGAATAATCACTAAATTTAGTGAACTTTGTCAATGCAAACAGCATCTTACGTGGTACCAATTATTATATACTGATGCATTTCGTAACAACTTTTATGAAATATTTTGACAGGAAAAAATACATTAGCGTTATGTGCGCGTGGTATTGTGTGACAAAACCGTTCATTTTGCTTAAAGAAAAGTGTTGCCAACTCGAATACCAGTAGCGTAAATTGTATAGACGATCTGCAACTCTGGGTGTTGTGTGATGTCCTTAGGTTAGTTTAGTTCTAAGTTCTAGGGGACTGATGACCATAGATGTTAAGTCCCATAGTGATCAGAGCCATTTGAACCATTTTTTTGATCTGCAACTAGTAATGAGGCTATTACGCAACAGCCCTGAAAATTGCTAAAAATCATTACTGTTGTATAGTTCAGGTTACTTATCATACTTTTAGCTTGTTTGCTAGTTATATATGATTTTCTTATGTGAATGAACTTGGTGCCATTTACACCACTTGACAGAAAACATTACTACACGTTCCCAAGTGGAGATTTCTTTAACAAAATAACGATCATTAGCCGGGAAAAGCAGTGATTAAATAAAACCTCATGTTACATTAATAATAAATAACTGGTTTTTGTTGTAGTCTTGCCGAAATTGTACAACACGCAATACTCTACGACACACCAAAATGTGCATAAGCCTAAGTGGAGGAATATACAGCATACACCGGATGTTATTAGGCTCAAGTCTTACATTCGCAATACACAAATGGCTAATGGGTTGCATACCTACCGTATTCAGACACCAATACGAATCTGAATGAACCGTTACAAGCATTTCACATCAAATGAATTAGCCATTGCCAATAAGGACTATCATCAGCTGTAGAATGGATTGACGACAGTCAAAATTCCTACCGGACAAGGACTCGAACCCGAATTTCCGGCTAACCGCGAGCGAGAAATCCGGATTCGAATCCTGGAACGGCACGAATTTTCATTGTCATCATTCAATTATAAAGCTGACAGTAGCCCGTTTTCGCAATTGCTAATTCATTTGATGTGTTTCGTAGCGGCTGTGGTCGCCGCAACCCCTTTTGCATTGGACATGCATGCATGTCCTAAGGAACTTTGCATCGTATTCAGAATAACACAGGCGTTGCAATATCGTTACTAGCATTCGTTCTCAGACTTCGACGCTTTCGAGCACCCACCTCGTGCGTTTTTGGATATGGACTTATTCTTGAAAACCAATGAGTATGTCTTCCCACTCAACATAATAAGCGTTGTCAGTGCTTTCATTAATTTTTTTTTCGGACGCTCTACATATGGATAGAGATTTCACGTGATATGAAATGTAAAATATAAATCATTCTCCTTCAGTTAATGATTTAAATTAATCGAATAATGATCAGGGTGTATCAAATGGAAACGGAAACATGAGAAGACAGCTAGGCGCATGATCGCAGTTTTGTCCTTCCTATGTTTACCTGTATGTGGCCTTTACTCTCGAAATAAAAGTTTCTGATTGGCTTCATTAAATTTGTGTTCGATAACTTCCTTAACCCTGCAGTACTGTATCCATGCACACTACCTGTGAACACTGTACAGGAGAACTGTATATACCACTTACACAGAAGGGCCAAAGAAACTGGTATAGGCAGGCGTATTCAATACAGAGGTATGTAAACAGGCAAAACACGGCCCTTTGGTTGGCAACGCCTGTGTAAGACAACAAGTGTCTGGCGCAGTTGTTAGATCGCTTACTGCTGCTACAATGGCAGGTCATCAAGATGTAAGTCAGTTTGAACGTGGCGTTATAGTCGGCGCACGAGCGATGGGATGCAGCACCTCTGTGGTAGTGATGAAGTGGGGATTTTCGCGTACCATTTAACTAGTGTTCCGTGAATATTAGGAATACGGTAAAATATCAAATCTCCGACATCTCTGCAGCCGGAGAAAGATCCTGCAAGAACGGGACCAATGACGAGTGAAGAAAATCTTTCAATGTGATAGAAGTGTAACCCTTCCGCGTACTGTTGGAGATTTCAATACTGGGCCATCAACAGCTGTCAGCGTGTGACCCATTCAAGGAAACATCATCGATATGGGCTTTCGGAGCGGAAGGCTTACTCGTGTATCCTCGATGACTGCACGACACAAAGCTTTACACCTCGCCTGGGTCCGTCTACACCGACACTGGACTCTTGATGACTGGAAACATGTTGCCGGGTCGGACGAGTCTCTTTCCAAATTGTAACGAGCGGATGGACGTGTATGGGTATGGAGACAACCTCATGAATCCATGGACCATGAATATCAACAGGGGATTGTTCAAGCTGGTGGAGGATCTGTAATGGTGCTGAAGTGATATGGGATCCCTGATACATCTAGATACGACTCTGACAGGTGACACGTACCTAAGCATCCTGTCTGATCACCCGCATTGATTCATGGCCATTCCGCATTCCGAAGGACTTGGGAAATTCCAGCAGGGCAATGCACCACACCACACCACACCACACCTCCCTTTGAGTAAACATGGGATGATTTGTGATGTGCTGTGTGCTGTTCAGAAGATATTTCCACCCCCCCCCCCCCCCCGTGCTCTTACAGATTTATGGCCAGCCCTGCAAGATTTCATGGTGTAAGTTCCCTCCAGCACTACTTCAGACATCAGTCGAGTCCATGCCACGTCGTGTTGCGGCACCTTTGCGTGCTCTCAGGGGCTCTAAACTGTATTAGGCAGGTGTACAGTTTTCTTTGGCTCTTCAGCGTATTATAAGTAAAATTGTAACTCCAATGGTTGAAATTCACGTTTTATTTGTATGAAATGACTGTTAGTAATCTAATGAGTATTGAAATCAGTTTTATCTGGTAATTTACGTACAATGAGGACATAAAGATACTTAATGTATGCTCTAAATACAGGGTGTTTAAAAAATGACCGGTATATTTGAAACGGCAATAAAAACTAAATGAGCAGCGATAGAAATACACCGTTTGTTGCACTATGCTTGGGACAACAGTACATTTTCAGGCAGACAAACTTTCGAAATTACAGTAGTTACAATTTTCAACAACAGATGGCGCTGCGGTCTGGGAAACTCTATAGTACGATATTTTCCACACATCCACCATGCGTAACAATAATATGGCGTAGTCTCTGAATGAAATTACCCGAAACCTTTGACAACGTGTCTGGCGGAATGGCTTCACATGCAGATGAGATGTACTGCTTCAGCTGTTCAATTGTTTCTGGATTCTGGCGGTACACCTGGTCTTTCAAGTGTCCCCACAGAAAGAAGTCACAGGGGTTCATGTCTGGCGAATAGGGAGGCCAATCCACGCCGCCTCCTGTATGTTTCGGATAGCCCAAAGCAATCACACGATCATCGAAATATTCATTCAGGAAATTAAAGACGTCGGCCGTGCGATGTGGCCGGGCACCATCTTGCATAAACCACGAGGTGTTCGCAGTGTCGTCTAAGGCAGTTTGTACCGCCACAAATTCACGAAGAATGTCCAGATACCGTGATGCAGTAATCGTTTCGGATCTGAAAAATGGGCCAATGATTCCTTTGGAAGAAATGGCGGCCCAGACCAGTACTTTTTGAGGATGCAGGGACAATGGGACTGCAACATGGGGCTTTTCGGTTCCCCATATGCGCCAGTTCTGTTTATTGACGAAGCCGTCCAGGTAAAAATAAGCTTCGTCAGTAAACCAAATGCTGCCCACATGCATATCGCCGTCATCAATCCTGTGCACTATATCGTTAGCGAATGTCTCTCGTGCAGCAATGGTAGCGGCGCTGAGGGGTTGCCGCGTTTGAATTTTGTATGGATAGAGGTGTAAACTCTGGCGCATGAGACGATACGTGGACGTTGGCGTCATTTGGACCGCAGCTGCAACACGGCGAACGAAAACCCGAGGCCGCTGTTGGATCACCTGCTGCACTAGCTGTGCGTTGCCCTCTGTGGTTGCCGTACGCGGTCGCCCTACCTTTCCAGCACGTTCATCCGTCACGTTCCCAGTCCATTGAAATTTTTCATACAGATCCTTTATTGTATCGCTTTTCGGTCCTTTGGTTACATTAAACCTCCGTTGAAAACTTCGTCTTGTTGCAACAACACTGTGTTCTAGGCGGTGGAATTCCAACACCACAAAAATCCTCTGTTCTAAGGAATAAACCATGTTGTCTACAGCACACTTGCACGTTGTGAACAGCACACGCTTACAGCAGAAAGACGACGTACAGAATGGCGCACCCACAGACTGCGTTGTCTTCTATATCTTTCACATCACTTGCAGCGCCATCTGTTGTTGAAAATTGTAACTACTGTAATTTCGAAAGTTTGTCCGCCTGAAAATGTACTGTTGTCCCAAGCATATTGCAACAAACGGTGTATTTCTATCGCTGCTCGTTTAGTGTTTATTGCCGTTTCAAATATACCGGTCATTTTTGAAACACCCTGTAAATCTGTTACATTTCTTACACTTAAACGTAGTTTCTCTTTTTCCTGGACAAAAACTGCAGCGCCTTGCCTAGCAATATTCTCTTTTGGGATAATATGTCGGAGTGTAACTTAAGGTTCTTTTCCGATCATATCACTTCATCGTCAACTATCGCATCCCATCAACATGATCATCAACACTACACTCATTTTCGTCTATTTCACTGCGTCCATATTCATTTCCTCCTTCAGTCCCCCTTACGTTTTCACAGTAAAGTGTCCCGAGAGTCCCCTCTCCTACATTTCTTTAGCGCCACCTTCAGCAATTTTGATTAATAGGAAAAAGGAATCTGTTAGTCACCTGTATAATTTATAAATATTAGTTCCAAAATTATTATTATTATTATTAGAACTGTAACAGTTTTATATCGCTTTAAAAACTCCATAAAACGGAAATATGGAAATAGACGCTTACTGCAACACTAAACTATGGTACGTAGTGTCCCAACAGTGTCGCTAGTGAAAAATACAACCACTTCAAAGAAGTTTATACCTGCAGGTCTCTGCCTGGATGCTCAAATATCAATGTTCTTGCTATCTGTTAGAAATGTTTAAAAGAAAAATGAGAGGGAACGAGAGGCTGTTCTTACGATTCTTGAAGGATTACCACCTGAGTATGGCAAGAAGGCCTTGATGGTACTTCCATCTCTTCACATGTTTTCTCAGTTGGACTGACGTTATTCCGTTAGAGGTAAGACAGGGAAAGAGCTTTGGAGGAGATGTTCAAATCAGGGTGTGGATATTACGTAGTCTGACCATTATGGGTTGGCCAGTGGGGCACAAACAAATTGACAGTTTAGGTGATGTAATTGAGACACTGAGAAGCATAATTACCCAAAGCACGGATACGTTTTGAGAAAATAGACATCTTTGAAGATCAGTTTTGTAAGCAAACCAGCAATCTCATAGTTGTCCTGTTTCCTTTTCTTTTTACCGAGACTCAACTTCTTACATTTCCTATAAAAACGGTGTGTCCATTTCATCTAATGAAATTTTAATTAAAATTTAGGATTATTATGATTGATGTTAACCCACAAATTTTTCAAAAACAGGCTAGCGGCGCTAGCGTCTTTTTGACTGTTGCGTAGTTTGTAATAAACCTGAAACAAGAATCAGAACATAAAAAACAGATACTACAAGCACCAAACACACAATTATGTCCTATCGAAACACTTCATGGCCCTCGTTATCATCATACTCATTAAGCACACTCTCTGGCTTGAAGTTCAGGTAAAACTATCTCTTTACTTTACGCGTGAAATCTACTAGTTTTGTTAACTCTGTATGTTTCTAGTTTGATCTAGTAATTTTGTTAAGTATTTATATTTCAAGATAGATATTTGTTTTCCACCTACATATTTGGGCATGAGATTTTCCTAGGCGTATACAAAGTATGGGGAAATAACAAATTGTGATCTTCCTCGAAGTTACTTAAAGAGAATGGCGGCCTCCTACGACTCCAGTGAAGAATATGTTACTGAAAACAACAGTTCATGGTAACCTGTTGAAAACTTCATGACTGCGTTATTTCTTAAATCCACATTGTTGCCACGAACATCAACTATTGGTTTGGTAGTGAGATCCGTAATATTCTTAAAGGCTGTGAAATACTCAGCGTCCATTTTATAGAATGGAATGCTGAAACAACAGAAGGTGAGTTCATGGTGGGGCTTTCCTTCAAGAGCTTCAGCTTTTATGACGAAATGGGATTCAGTGTAGCCAATGAGCGCTCCTACCACAATGTAAAATTTTGGTTTGGTCCCTTACGAAGTGAATATCGGAGAAATCTGTGAGACAGCTTTTCATAAATATTCAGTGTAGGGGTACAGAACTGATGAAGCTGGTTCATTGTAAGATCAACAGACGTCCGGAGCATGCACATATGTTACAATCTCAAAATCAACTACGGTGTGCTTTAGACCCTTACGGTTCTCGGCGCCTCAGTTCTTTTAGTACGGCCCCACAGGTGTGAGAAGGCACGTGCTGTGTTGGGATGGTCCCGGCTGCGGCGCCACGGCCTTGCGCCGCACTGTCGCACACTTGCGGGGACGCCAAACAGGCAAAAGCAGCCTCACGGCCAGCTGACAGAGGGGCTATTCTGGGAGACTGCGCCCCATTGTGTTCACGCAGCTCACGCTTCAGAAGTCGACATTCTACGGCGCCTCTTGTTATTCTGCCAAGGCGTCATCCCGGCCAGGGGCGGTTTACCTCTTGTGGCACATGCTACGGACCTCGCGTTGCCAGGAGACCCGGAGCCGGACTGTGAACTTCTGTGAAGGAGGATTAACTGTTGTCAGCTTGGAATCGAAAATGGCTACAGCACGGAAGCCGGCACACAGAATCGCGGTTTCAGGTTTCAGGGGAGCGGGGGCGGGGGGGGGGGGGGGGGAATCCTTGATGCTGGGTTCCTATTTGAGCTAGGAACAAGGGGAGAAGATTTTGGTTAGCTCCAGGCAACCGACATTCGAATAATTGTCTTACTCTAGCCATATTACAGTATGTTAAGCAAAGTTTGGACAACGAACTAGAGACAAATTGTGCGAAATTAATTTCTTTTGCAAATATTTTAATTGGGCTGAATATAATGCTCAGCAAATGACAACATTTGCATGTACGCCATTAGGAGTTAACAAGCAAAAACAGTCACCCTTGTTCGGATTTTACGGGCAAAAACAGTCACCCTTAAATAAGTCCGGACTGGAGCGAGACTGAGGGTTCATATTTGGCCCACTGGTGTATCGGACCTTCGTCTAACAAATGTTGTAACCATTGGAAAAATCTTTCTTCCTTTAAAATTTACGTGCAAAAATCACGTTTGTCTGCGAGGTTTTAGGAGCTCTCCACTTCTATTCCTTAAACTTGTATAAATCCGTTAGAACTTTGCACGAAGGTAGGTAAATGGATCAAATCAAAACGATTTTTTTCATCCACTAAACTTTATCCGTTGTCGAGATACGATGGAAGCACGTTTTCCTGGAAGGTTTTCGAAGCGCGACACTTCTATACTTTAAATTTGTTCGAATAATACCACAGAAAAGGCGAATATGTCCTGGGCAGAGCCAGGATATAAAGGAAGGGAACTAGCTTTTCAACTTATCTGGCAGCTTCAAAGACGTGTGAAGCAAAACATCTTGACATAATCGCGATTTTTTTACAAGTTAACTCTACTTCCCCAGCGGAGTGAGCTCTCTTAGCTGCAAGATGTTACCACACCTGTATTTGCAATTTATGGGATAAAATCCCTGGTCCTGGGCCCAAAATCCATAAGATTCGCCAGCCATATATAATATAATATGGCTGAAGAGCATACATGCAACAGCTAAAAAAGTTTTTCTAGAGGAGATAAAATTTCTAGTGGATTGAAACCGCGATTATGATAAGACATTTTGATTCAAATGTCTTTGAAGTTGTCAGATAAGATAAGTTGCATCCTTTTATATCTCTAACTCTGGGCAGAACATATTCGCCTTTTTTGTGCTATGGCAGGAGCATCTTTCGTTCTGGAAGTAACACTAGGATAATGTGTGCTGGATGGTGCGGCACTGCAAATAATAGCTCACTGACACCATAGCTTCTTATTTTGGAATGTTTGGAGAATACAGTCGTCGTAGTGCATTTTCTTCCATTCTCTGATGGGCCAACTAAAAATCATTGCCAATTTTGCTTATCTATTCGTTGTCCTTTTCTTTTCCTCCACTATGTTTTTATCCTGTCTTCTGACCATTCAGAATAGTTCTTTTCACTCTACCTTGGAATCCTTCCATGTTAAATACTGGCTGATAAACGTTTTATACTTCTAAATAAGGTAAATACATTGGCTTCGGGTCGCTACCACCTGAAAATGATGTTGATAATTGATTTTATTGTAAATTACGCAAATACCTGAAAATGTAATAAAGTAAATATATGAAAACATATAAAATTTGTGTGTGCAAGATGTAAATTAATGATTGTGAATTGTAACAGTAATTGCACCTTGGGATCACTACCACGTCTATAAATGGTGTGAATTCACAGATTCGTACAAAAGTATTCCCTTCTAGAGGTAGACTAAATTAAACTAGCAATCGAAAGGAATGTGTGTTCTTGATCTGATTTTAAGTGCGATGTACAGTTCTCGATAAATCAGAAATTTATATTATACAATTTGTGATCAAAAAATGCCCATATTAATTTCTCAGATGGTGTAGCTGCGGAAAATGAAAAAACACTAAATATCCCCATCATAACAGGCCACACTGAATGGTGTCTGTAAATGTGCAAAATCAACCAAGTGTGGATCAAAGTTGTGCTGAAGATGTAAGTTGTTTTATAGAAAATTTTATTTGTAAAGCATTTCTTTCGACTTTTTTTTCCTTCTCATTACTTCTGTAATAAATTATATTGCTTGTGCTTCATGCAAGTAAGCATCACACACACACACACGCACACACACACACACACACACACACACACACACTCTCTCTCTCTCTCTCTCTCTCTCTCTCTCTCTCTCTCTCTGTGTGTGTGTGTGTGTGTGTGTGTGTGTGTGTGTGTGTGTGTGTGTGTGTGTGTGTGTAGATCATAGTATATTTTTCTCTACATGTAGATATTAAAAATGTCGCCATTTTATACAATTTATAAAAAATATCTTTGAAATTGGCGTCCTCGTTATGGAATTTAAAGGAAACTCACTTAATATGACAGATGCATTATGACTGGGAACCTCACTTTAATTCCCGCTGAAATAATGCATTGAGATTGTCTGAAGAAGGGGAGGGGAGGAGGATATTTATTTATTTCCTACAGTTAGCCCACTATCTATATAACAGTTTGTGAGCAGTGGTCACTGACACAGATTTACAAGAATTTGGTTTTGCAACTGATATGCTTTGCTTTATATAATAGTTTTCATTGATTGTGCTATGAATTAATCCTAATCTAATGTTAATTACAGTTTTTGTACTACTTTGCCGGCCGCGGTGACCGTGCGGTTCTAGGCGCGTCAGTCCGGAACCCCGCGACTGCTACGGTCGCAGGTTCGAATCCTGCCTCGGGCATGCATGTGTGTGATGTCCTTAGGTTAGTTAGGTGTAAGAATTTCTAAGTTCTAGGGGACTGATGACCTTAGATGTTAAGTCCCATAGTGCTCAGAGCCATTTGAACCATTTGTACTACTTTATTTGTACTATTGTTAGGTTTTGTTGGTATCACATTGGTCTTTCGACCTTGTATGGATAATTATATTAATATTTGAATGTCACGTTCACTTTCTATATCTGTTGTTTCATTCGATTCAGTGTCAGTGTCTGTTTCGTGCCACGTGTTTTGTTGTCGTGCTTGTGTTGCGTTTTATAATGTTTTTAAGTATGGTCTAATGTGTCTGTAAGCTTCGTGAAGGATTTGAGATACGTCATCTGCTAGTCTGTTCAGGATGTGCCATTTGTTCTGATCTCTTGTTGTATTTACAAGGTACTGTGATTCTACATTCGGTGATAGGTGTGTTAATGTGTTACAGCGGAGAACTACATGTTCAGCGGTGCCATATTCACACATCACAAGTTTCAGTTTCTTTTAAATCTACACCATGGAGATAGACTCCATATGGGCCAGGTTCCATCAGGAAATAGGTCATTCCTCTTGTGGGGTCAATGTATTTTAGTGTTATGCGTTCTCGTACATTAGGGAAAAAAGAGTAAACACGCCGTCCCTTAACATATGTTTTTAACTGGGGTCCGCCTTTAGCAAGTCAGAATTCTTTTTTGTCCCAATCATGTTTCACTGAATTTGCAGCATCATGAGTGGGTTTATTATAATTATGCCTGTTAAACATTCTTTGTGTTTAACAGCCATAATAATAACATTCCTTATGTTTAACAGCCATAATAATAAACATTCCTTATCCACTGATGATGCTACAACTGCAGTGAAACATGTCTGGGTAAAAAAAAAAAAAAAAAAAAAAAAAAAAAAAAAAAAAAAAAAAACACACAATTGTGTTTTGCTAAAGGTGGACCCCACGCTAAGCTGTCTTTGATCTACTGTGTTGTCTCCAGTTACGTCTTGTATTTTGTCTGACCTACCTTTCTTTAACTAGTAGGTTGTTGCTCGATGACGAATAGTGATGTCAACGGGGCACACACACGCGACCACTTACAGTGCCTCTATCGATGTTGTTCTAAAAGCTCTAGATATTCTGATGAGCACGTTCCTTTGTCCGCGTCTTACAATGTTCTAAAATGTGTTCAGACAGAGGTGGTGTGCCCAGGTGCTCGCAGCAAAACACACTGTTGACTCAAAGAGTACGATGTGATAGATCCGCATAGTATGTAGTGGAAGTCTAAATTGGATCGTGTTAAGTCTAGATAATTTATGCATTACTGTCATCGCTTTGTTAGTAATGAGTCTTGCGTGTTCACAGAAATTTAATTTATTGTCTAGATGTATTGCAAGATATATAGTTACTTCCCTGTTATCAATTGAGATATTGTTAGTTTTATTATAGGCTTCCTTTTAAAAGTCCCCTTTGATAACAGGTACACTGTTTTGTTAGCTGTTCTAGACAGGTTATTATTTGTACACCAATTGTTAATACTTTCAAGGAGTTGTGTGGCCTTTGTTTCTAATTCTATTCTTGAATTTGCTGACATTACAACCAGCAGATCGTCAGCGTATCCACCATCCCTTTTGCTCCGTTATCCTCACAGATTTTATTCAATAGAGATTCGATGGCAAATTGACCCCCTTATTGACTTCCTATGGTAATCTTTTTGATTACCTTCCGGTGGCCAGACTTCCATTCAACTACTCTGTACTTGCAGTAATGTACCAGACTATCATACAAAGCCGATGGAGTCCCTACATCTCTTTGTCTTCCGAAGAAAGCCGGCCACCAGAGGTTGTCAAAAGCTCCAGCTATCAGTACAGCCTCTGTATATTTGTCGTCAGTTGTCTGCATTATTTTTATTACTCTGTTTATTGCGTCGTCTAGGGATCTGTGTTGTCTGAAGCCGTACTGATGGGGATTTAGTCCGACTAGCTGTCTGTGCCATTGTAGTCTGTCACATAGTGGTCTTCCCTGTATTTTCACTAGGTTGTTGATAAGGCATATGTGTCTGTAGGTCATTGGGTCAGTCGGGTCTCGATAGCCTGACTTTTTAATTATTACTGCGTTCGCAGATTTCCATAATGTTGGTATTCTTCCCTCTAGCAATGCGTCATTTAGTAACTCTGTCAGGTCACGTATAATTTGTGGAGCAGCGTTTTTGATCGTTTCCACAAGCATCCGAAGCTCTTTAACTAGAATGGAACTTCTCATACAATTTAATTGCAAGAAAACCACTATGGCAGTCTAGTTAATACAAAAATCTAGGACCGGTCTGCGTGTGGTCAAAGTATACTCGTTCATGTGCCCTTACAAGATCTTTGTATACCTTATCGAAGTTAATTGCTTCATTCCTCCTAGCACATACCGGTCCCTATGCCTGTAAGAGTCCTTTGCTGTCTGACGGTATATTTTCAGATCATAGGATCATTCGGTCAGTTTGCTCTGTCGCCAGGTAACATGTATTGTCTCCATCTTCATGATTTAATCTTATTATTAGTCTAAGTGCTGCTTCGAATATATATCTGCTCTAGTCTACTTAGTTGCACGTTATTATCTGTTTTACTGTAATCTGCTGTTTGTTCCTTTGGGTTGTCCGTTACATTTTCCTTACAGTTCCGTGTGTTTTTTGTCTTGTGGTGTCCTATTCTGTATTGTGATTTGTTCTGATGAGACGTGTTGTGAATTTTCTCCTGTATTGTCCTTCTTTCGTTTTGTATGATAGTGTTTGTGTCTTCAAGCCCTTGTTCTTGATCATTCAGATGTTCGTTGTCTTTTTCGTCCGTACCTTCCACTGCCGTTTTTGTTTTATTTCTCTGTCAACAATGCTATGTGTTTTTCCTTCATACGTGAAGCGTATAGGTTTCATATAATTTTCACGTTTTGTTGTGTTGCATTCTTGTTTAGTTGTAGCCGTTATTTCGTCACCATTGGCTTTCTTATCTTCAATTGATCGATTTTGTTTATGCTGCTCTGAGTTCTTTGAGTACTGTACCGTTTATAGTGTGTTTATTGATACATGTATAACTACACTCCTGGAAATGAAAAAAAGAACACATTTACACCGGTGTGTCAGACCCACCATACTTGCTCCGGACACTGCAAGAGGGCTGTACAAGCAATGATCACACGCACGGCACAGCGGACACACCAGGAACCGCGGTGTTGGCCGTCGAATGGCGCTAGCTGCGCAGCATTTGTGCACCGCCGCCGTCAGTGTCAGCCAGTTTGCCGTGGCATACGGAGCTCCATCGCAGTCTTTAACACTGGTAGCATGCCGCGACAGCGTGGGCGTGAACCGTATGTGCAGTTGACGGACTTTGAGCGAAGGCGTATAGTGGGCATGCGGGAGGCCGGGTGGACGTACCGCCGAATTGCTCAACACGTGGGGCGTGAGGTCTCCACAGTACATCGATGTTGTCGCCAGTGGTCAGCGGAAGTTGCACGTGCCCGTCGACCTGGGACCGGACCGCAGCGACGCACGGATGCACGCCAAGACCGTAGGATCCTACGCAGTGCCGTAGGGGACCGCACCGCCACTTCCCAGCAAATTAGGGACACTGTTGCTCCTGGGGTATCGGCGAGGACCATTCGAAACCGTCTCCATGAAGCTGGGCTACGGTCCCGCACACCGTTAGGCCGTCTTCCGCTCACGCCCCAACATCGTGCAGCCCGCCTCCAGTGGTGTCGCGACAGGCGTGAATGGAGGGACGAATGGAGACGTGTCGTCTTCAGCGATGAGAGTCGCTTCTGCCTTGGTGCCAATGATGGTCGTATGCGTGTTTGGCGCCGTGCAGGTGAGCGCCACAATCAGGACTGCATACGACCGAGGCACACAGGGCCAACACCCGGCATCATGGTGTGGGGAGCGATCTCCTACACTGGCCGTACACCACTGGTGATCGTCGAGGGGACACTGAATAGTGCACGGTACATCCAAACCGTCATCGAACCCATCGTTCTACCATTCCTAGACCGGCAAGGTAACTTGCTGTTCCAACAGGACAATGCACGTCCGCATGTATCCCGTGCCACCCAACGTGCTCTAGAAGGTGTAAGTCAACTACCCTGGCCAGCAAGATCTCCGGATCTGTCCCCCATTGAGCATGTTTGGGACTGGATGAAGCGTCGTCTCACGCGGTCTGCACGTCCAGCACGAACGCTGGTCCAACTGAGGCGCCAGGTGGAAATGGGATGGCAAGCCGTTCCACAGGACTACATCCAGCATCTCTACGATCGTCTCCATGGGAGAATAGCAGCCTGCATTGCTGCGAAAGGTGGATATACACTGTACTAGTGCCGACATTGTGCATGCTCTGTTGCCTGTGTCTATGTGCCTGTGGTTCTGTCAGTGTGATCATGTGATGTATCTGACCCCAGGAATGTGTCAATAAAGTTTCCCCTTCCTGGGACAATGAATTCATGGTGTTCTTATTTCAATTTCCAGGAGTGTATGTTTGTGATCAGGTTTCTCTGTGGTGATTTGTGTGTTTTCTATTTCTTGCTCGTTTCTGATTACTTACTTTTCTAGTTCTTCTAACCTCATAAAATCAGCTGTTTGGAACGCTGTCATTGAAAAATTTCATATTCTAGGCATCTTGTTATGATATACTCCATGACACCTAGCATTCATGCATCATGAAATCAGCAATAGATAAATATTTACTCTTGATAAATTCCCACGTAAGAATATGTGGTGATTCCGTGTCATTTTCTAGTAGCCCTAGCTGTTTCCTCCACGCCATTCTTTGCCACCAGGCTCTTGTTTGCGTGGATGGAGATTTGTATTTGCGATTTGTACTGTAGATAGTTACTGTTGGTATTTGTAGGGGATGAATGTAGTTGCCTATCGTTGATGTACTGCTAAGCAAACATTACTGGATAGTTCTTATTCAGTACGTTCTGTCTGCCTTTTATGAGTATACAGTTCTTTATAGGTCGGACACTCTGGATCCCGGCCTTATCGCAAAGGCCGTTTTTGGTTTTGCAAGAGATGCTGCCCACAACTTTTTCCTCGCTACATTCCGGTTTTTTGTGGCCTGGTTTAGCACATCTGCGTCTTCATCACAACATTTGGTCGGGTGACCAAATCGCCAACATTTGAAATATTTTTGGACTGACACAAAGTGTGTGATACGTAACGACTCATATTGTACGTACACTATCGCCTTGTGAAAGCAGAAATCTGACCCTCGGTGTAACCTCAAGTACATTGTTGACAGTTCTTTTGCCTCTAGATCCTGTCTTGAATCTTGTTTTGACTTTTTCCTGAAATTCTGCTCTTGTGAAATGCTCACTGAGGTTTATTTCATAAAGATCGCAAATAAATTCTTCATCATTTAGTGATGTAGGAACATGATTTACTGTTATTAGTGGCCTTAGTTTTCGTGGCTCTTCGCATCGAAAGGCTTTTAATGGATCCCCATGGAGGAAAGAGACGGAGAAGGTACAAAACACAGCTGGGCTCGTCCCGACATCTTGCATTTTAAATTTTGCACCACCGCCATCTCCTCTCTGTTTAATATCCCACCAATACCATCTTCCATTTTTTTAATTTCTAACCATTATCATCTTGGATTTTTCGACTACTGCTGCGCCGACTAGTGACAGGTAGTACCTAAGTGAGGACAGTCCATCCATTCACCTTAAGCGTTTAATGGAAACGACAAAGAGTGAAGATTAGGATTATTGGGTAGGAATTTGAACACGCATCCCATCGAATTTGACTTCAGTGTCTTCCATGGCGCACAAACTTGCACACCAGTGCAAAATAACTGTTGACAGAAGGACCTATAAACTTCACGTTCTGCGGTCGTTGGTAGCACACCGCGCCTCGTACACGTCCACCGTGGCGCTCGGGGGTCACAGCACCAAGTTACGACACCTGAAGATGGGTGTATAAGAGCCCGAAACCCGTCGTGTGAAAATCAAACAACTTCACAACTGTAGCGGTATTTTCAACCTCTGGTAAAAAATAAAATTTTGACAAAAGCATTTGCGATGGGGAATTGTCTACCATTAACGGACAATTCAGAGACTTAGCAAATGTGTGAGCCAAGAGCTCAGCGTCTGCAACTGTTATTGGGCTCGAAATGTATGCAAAATGAATAATGAGTAAGAATGTGAGATAATTTCCGTGATGGTAGATCTGAAATGTGGGACTATAATCCTAATCGGATGTTTCGCACACGTCTACAGTAGTATCCAAGCGGTGAAACTGTTCATAGTAACTCTTTATCCACTGCCGACTGTTTAGATTACATCACCATAAAGACGGCATGCAGCATACACTTTAGAAAGAAATTAAAAAAAGAAAAAAAAAAGCGACGCACGATGAATGAATTATCCGAATGGGTTGAAAATCGGTAGAGGTAGAGACATGTACAGATAAACAAATGATTACAAAAAGCAGAAAATTATTTATTGAAGAGACACTGCTTCACTAATTGAGCAAGTGAATATCGCACTGGTCCGCCTCTGGTCTCCAGACACACCTGCGGCCTGGAATCTCACTGACTGCAGTAGAATTGTTTCGGTGACGGGACCCGCTTCGAACTGAACCCTGATGACCAACGAAGACATGTCTGGAGACGTCCCAGAGAGCGATGGGAAACGAAACTGACTGTCGCCCGCCTTACGGCCCGACAGCCAAGAGTGACGGTCTGGGGTTTTATTTGTCTTCGTTGTATGAACAGTTTGGTTGTCGCCAGAGGCAACCTTACAGCACAGGGGCCCCCTTACAGCACGATGGTAAGACGATGATATCCTGCATCCCTTTTTGTTTCCCTTCGTGGCACGCCATACTGGGATTACATTTCAGCATGAAAATGCCCACCCGCACACGCGATAGTTTCTACTAGTTGTCTTCATGCTTGCTATACCCTACCTCAGCCAGCAAGGTGGCCATTTGAGAACATTTGGAGCACTATGGGCAGGGTCCTCCAACTGGTAGCGATTCTGACTATCTAACTTGTCAATTGGACTGAATTTGGCACGATATCCCTCATGGTGACTTCCAACAACTCTATCAGTCAATGCCAAATCGAATAAGGGCCAGAGATGGACCAACGCGTTATTAACTTGTTCAATTTATTAAGCTCTTTCTCTTGAATAAATCGAGTTATTTTAGTCAATTTTTTGTCTGTACATGTACATCATATCCAGCGCTTTCTATTCCATTCGAAAATTTCTTCGTGGTGCGTGGCTTTTTTCTTATTTTTTGTCTCAGAATGTACATAAAACAGACTGAGGTGTAATAGATGTTTGGATATAGAAAAGAATAGCATTTCAGTGCAACCACACATACTAGGTAAGAGTGAAGCCATCTACTATCTGTGTGTAGGGAGATGTTATGCAGCGGGTATATAATTATGTTCGTTGTGGAAAGACCATGTAAGGAGGAGAAAAGTGTACCAGGTCCTGTCGAAGTTCGACAGTATCAGGGTCTCGGTCCGGTCTATTAAGACTGTGGTTTGTGACTCCATAATATTGAACACTATTTAAACAGTAAAAAATGTCGACTGTAAGTCCAACAAAAGAATACAAATGAAGGTAGAAAAGCGTGAGGACTGGACATTTGTTGCCAACGTGACTGCTGCCAACAAGTTCTCGGATTGATCTCTAAAGGGAGGCTGTAGTAGTTACAAAATTATTGACGATTCTTAGATGGAGGCGGAAACAACTCGAAAGAATCATAACTCAAGAAAGACATGCAACTTGGATAAAGCCCAGTGCCCACTGCCGAAATTGCTCACCTCAACTGCCGCCCAAATTAAAAATTCTTGGCACATCAGTACTTGGTTTTTATAGAGATGCATGTGTCACGTGGCACCTTCCTGGCTTCAAAATAGAACCTCATTTGTCACTCGACGAAACTCCGTTCTGAGTCTCATGGTGTCACAGAATTGCTTAGTTGTAATAGCACTGATTTGAATAACATAAATTAAATATTTCTTACTCGTTTACATTAACACTTTTATTAACAATATTGTGTTTAAAGACTTTTCTATACATTCTTCATTTCTATCGTGTTTCTAATTCGTTGCTTTCACAATAGTATCAGCGGTAAGGAGGAAGCAGGCGAATCATTTGGGAAAATCTCAAGATTATCTGTAATGTAGCAGGCCAGGAAACAGTATACTGAAGTCACCGATGCTGGGAACGACGCACATTCCAATACACGTGTGGCATATAGAATTCATATTCTATACATGACTGACAATACCAATTTTCCTGTTTCCATTTGGATATAAGTTTATTATTATCTTTACGCTCAGGTATTCTTGTTTCTGATTTTCAAATTATAATTATTTTAAGTAAATCTGCTTTATGCAAATTTTCAAAAATCGCTTTGGCATCAGTTCCTGCAGTCGAATTCCCTAACTATTTATTCCTAAAACATAAAATGTTTAATTTTGGAACGTGAACCAAATTTAAGAATAAATTTTGGTAAGGAATGATACTTCTCAATTAAAAACAAACTAATATTCTCTGACATTAGTAGCTAATCCCATACGCCATAAGAAGTTCATATTTAAAAACCGCATTTTCCAACGATTCAATTATAGCATCTGCAGAACATGTTCATCTATATGAATCTACCTAAAAGCAAAAATTTTAATTGTAAATTAATTTTACACATGTTGTAACAATTGTATTTTAGTATTTGTTGCTGAAAACTTATTCATAATCCGGCGGTGGAGTCCGCCATAGGTGTCAGTTTTTCAGCAGCAATTTTATATCGCAGTCTATGTTTGGTTCGATCATCGTTTGTCTTCAGCTCAGTCTGCTTTTCAATGCCCTCTCAAGATCGAGATACTTAATGAGATTTGTTAATAAACTGAAGTTGTAAGCAGAATTAAGTGTACATAACTAGAAGAACTGCCTGCTTTCTCAGGTGTTCGTTGGTTAGCACGAGAGTGTTCAATATATTTCGGTGGCAGCCTCTAAAAGAAAGGTATAATGCAAAAATGGAGGGTTTTCCTCACAATTCCGGGAACGCACATTCCCATACAAGCTAAGACATATATTAATTTTCGAAAATACAGAAAATACAGTAACAGAAAATATTCCACTAAGAAGGACTGGTGTGAACTGCAGTGTGGGGTCTTGCATTATCCTGCTGGAATACAGCACTTGGTACCCTCCTACCCCACTCATGGAGGGGATGTCACAAACAGATGAGATTAGAGCCTCAGCTGAGCACATAGCAGTTCAGTCCTGTTGGCAGATCCAATAGGTCCCGCATCGTAACTGGAGGTATTGCAGGTGCATGACTCTCAACGACTGCTTCCTGTTATATCTCATGAGGTCGTCTGCAGTGTGTTGCTGCCACTATTTTTTGGGCATTACTCACAGGAGCGAGATCCAGTACCGGACGCTGCCTTCCCCTGAAAGTATTCCGGCAGCCTTCCACGCAGATGGTCGCGTGTAACTGAGGCGCACGCAGCGGGGGGAGCACTTGGCATCAGGGAGATTCCTTGGTGTAGACATCATGGCCTACTGGCCATCAGCTAGCCATCACAGTTGCACTACGCACCGTACTCATCATGTGCTGAAAGGGGGCGTGGCCGAATCACTACGACGCAATTAGTGTCATCGCATGACTTCCAGCGAAATATTTGACTTATGGTGTTATATATCTGAGCTTCCATCGCCCTTCCTCTTCCTCACGACTCACTGTCGCACCCAAACCCTGCATAGAAGTGGCCCTTCACCTGGGCTGACTTCAGGAAACAAATTGCCTTCAATCTGACCACCACAAACAGAAGCGAGGCTCGGGCATGGACGTAACAAAATTAGACCCAGTGTCTCAGTTGACTCTGGTTCACCACCATGCAAGTCTCTGCTGGCTGGGTATAGTGTCAGTGGGAAACGAAGCTAACAAGTCTAGATCTCAATCCAGTTTCAGTACTCTGTTCCTGCCAGGCCATGGTGGTACCCTTGCCTGTAACTTCCGTCCAGATTCCTCCTGTTGTCATCCCTCTACTCGTCACAGCCAGTCGAACAATCTTCTGATCTTCTTGTGGTGTAGACCTTCTTCTCATCACACTGTTGTCCTGAGGCCATGTTGTCACCTCTCCTTAAGCAGTTATTGCACAACTGCCAACTGTCTGCGCAATGTATCAGTACAATGCTCCCATACCATTCATGCCGATGGTTCGATCTGTCTCAGAGACTCAAAGATAGCGGTAAGATGCACGTGCACATCCTCTGGCCACGCTGTGTTTCGCTGTTTTTATCTGAGAAGGTCCACACACTCAAACTACTCTTAATTTGTAGTAATGGATATTTTCTTTAGTGGAAATACTGCAGATAAGTTTGTGCAAGGATGAAAGTTTAATAACCGTGTAAGGTGGCAGCTTGAATAAATATCAATTTCGCACCTTACATGAGAGATTTTATAAGTCGTAACAAGTAGATGAATATGTCACCTGACATACTTTGGTGATAATGAGCGGATATGTGTGTCAAAATGCACAGTATGTAATACAAAGGAATGACACTCAATTCGATGGTATTAACACACCGAACACAAATTCTGCATTTCAATGAGCCAGAGGTAAAAAAAGCTGCTGGAGGAAACGTTTTAGTTTGGGGGCAGACATGAGTTGTGCTGTCACAGCCCGAGTACAACGAAATGCTTCTCAAAACGGGTTGTTTACCCACGGCAAGAGGGACAACGAACATGCCGAGCGAAACATCGAGGAAAGCAGGTAGTAGGCCAGCGCTGCTGGCGATGCAGAAATTCTTTAGAAAACTGCGTTGGGAATTTCCAGATGGATACAAGCAGACCAGCGATGCGGTTGATCACGTGAAATGCTCGTGGTATGCTCATGATGAATGTGTGTAACTTTGGGCGTCAGGAGTGGGTACAAAATGTCCGACTGGCTGAAATAAACCCAACAGGAGTAGAAAGGGGCGATATTTCGATGCAGTTTAAAGGTAGGCCCTTTGCGATTGGCAGAGGTAGTTTCCACGATATGCAAGGAATGCTCCCGTTGGTCTGAAAAAGCTGTGATGTGATGCATGGAAGGACACAGGTGGGGCTGACATTCAGCTACAAATTAGCTGAAGAGTCGTTGAGCCCCGATAGCAGAGAAACGAAACAGCCATGTACGAGTTAACTGTTCTTGAGAGGACATCTATGCAATTGTATATCGCCATATTTTTCAGATTAGGCATGAGTGCATGTTTTCTCGCCTAACGAGAAAAATAGGACAGTTTCAACTGAAAAAGTCAGTAAAGATTTTGATTAGTTTTTTTAATAGGATTTTCAGAGGGCGAGAGCAGCCATGCAGCCGACAGCACATCGCAACTAAAAGGTAATTGCCGCTGGCAGAGGCGTAAACTTGATGGTTCACCAGCTTGCGTCCACTGTGAACTTGAGTAACCTTCAGTAATCTTTTGCTCATCTTCTCACAAGAACTTGATTGTCCTCCTAAATAGTACCGAACTTAGAACCGGAATCGGATGATTTGTCGTAATATTGGCCACCTTTACGATGTAGTAGTAAAAATAATTTCGTAGAGAACCTTCCGTCTGAATTTGATATTGTTGTGTTCAGGGTTATTTCTGCTAAGCACGACGTAATATGTTATATTAACAACTGTCCTGTATGTGTCAGGTCTCAACCTATGTAAATTGGTGTACTTCTTTGACAATAATTCTGAAATTAAACAAATTGTGTACAGCTAAATACCGTTGTGCTCTGTCATAGAATAAGGGTCTACTCCTAAGTCCAGTAATTTATTCTGTAGACGCTAACGCACTCACAGGGCGTTTTTGCTGATGTCTGACGAATGTGAAAAGGAGTGGAGTGTCAGAACCGTATCCCACTGAAATGGAAATACTGTAGCAACAGTTTGGCAGCTTTTGGTGTTCATGGTTTAAAATTTTCCATTCCCGTCAGGGTCCATCTCGCATAGTGACAGCAGTGGAAAAATCATATACAATCAGGCTATACAAAGGGGTGACGACAGTATTTTTCTTCCTGCATTCCATCCGGTAAAGAAACCGGTCTGAGGAACTGGGGAGGGGGATTGGGGGGAAGGAAGGAAATCAGGATTTAACGGCCCGTCTGAAATGAGGCCATTAGAGACTGAGCAAAAGCTAGGATTGGAGACTAATGGGGAAGGAATCGATCTTATCCTTTCAAAGAGATCATCGCGGCATTCAGGGAAATCGCGAAATTCCTAAGTATGGATCGTCGGACGAAGATTTCAGTCGTCACACTCTCGAAGTGTAGCCAGCATGGGAACAAGTTGCAGAGCGGGCATTGTCCTTGGTGATCACCCGCCCTATTCTGAAACACATTCCGCCTTCTGTAATACCAGTGAACCGTCATAAATCGCGGAGACTTGACTGTGATTATTTTCTATGAATAAAAGTCTCGTTTATGTTGATCTCATTGCGTATTTTTTTCAGTTATCTTCTTTATTGTACTGTACTGTACTATAATACAGCAGTTTCATCTATATATGGCCCAAGTTGCATCTAGCTAGGTCACTTTACAGTGACAACACGCGAAAGTTGCTTTCGTCCTTAAGTTTTGCACATCATTGTAGATATTCGACTATGACATAACTTCATGATCTGACAGTCATTAAGTGCTCTCCTTTAAACAATTTAAGGATCGCTCCAATAGTCTATCATCACTTATGCCATCACTCTTCCCAACATGGTATGAAGATATCCTTTGGAACGATCCCTATCTTTTCAGAGCAGTAGGGCAGAGAGTATTGCTGAATGGTAGGACGATCTGCTCTCTCTGCAGCCTTTCTCATCCCCTGAATAACTGCCATAGACAAGCGCATAAAAAAAAGAGCTGTCGCTAAATCAAAATGGGTTCGCAATACAATGTCATCTACTCTTCACTGTGGACTCCCCTTTTACAACAGGGGAAACTGTGCAATGAGCCGAAGATTTCATAACAGAACAGTATTACGCGTTGTATAAAATTTAAATTGCAGATGTACTTACATTTAATTTCTTTGCAGCATCTTTTATATTGTATTTCATGCTACAGTTATAAGATTAAATAGGTATTTTATTACCACTCTTTATTTTTCTTCTTACATTTTGGCTTAAGGAGAATGTAATATTAGAAAAACAACATATTTACAGTCTGCAAAATGCTGAATAGGTCGCTAAGGAAAAAGTCACTGACTCGGTGCAAGCTGACAATATTATTCCAGTATTACGCGTTTCGGAAATTGCTGTCGTCAGATATGTTGGAACATCATGTTGCACGTAGATGCAAAAGTTACATCTTGTATTGGTAACGATTATAAGAATATTTCAGGAACACCAAGAACTGATGAGGGAATAAGCCTTCATCAGTTTCGATCAATCAATCTTCACCACGGACCATAAATATATTTATATCGGTCTTCATGGAAACGTTCCGAATAAATCTCGAGAGACTACGTTCCAAGAAGAGTCACGTAGCAAATTAGTTTCCCCCCATATACCACTCGTGAAATGATATTGACGAGAAAATTAGAGAAATTAGGAGTTATTTGCCGACAGTCGTTCCTGCCACGCTCCAGTCACGAACAGATCAGGAAAACGATGAAAAGATACACTATTTGTTCGAAAGTATACAGACATTGTTAGCGGATGTTAGTATGGGGTATACAAGGGTTGTCCAGAAAGTAAGTTCCGATCAGTGGCGAAATGGACACAAGAGGGAAAGCCTGATGAAGCTTTAACAGATGTATTGGGTAGTGTCTCTAGTATGACCGTCGATCGTATCAAGACGCTCATTTAAGTTGTGAGCGCAGTGCGAGCGAGTAAATGTACCTAGAACTACGATGTCTCCCGACAAGTAGGAGGGCCCGCTGAGAGGCTTCGCCTTAATGAATGCAGCCCACCTCACACAACTGCCACGCACTTCCTTCTTCGTGGTAATTCTCAACCGCACTCTGCAGGGCCAGTGAAGACGCTCCTGCAGCCTTTTCGATGGGAAGTGTTCGATCACCCACAACACAGCCCTAATTGGCTCGTCCTGAGTATCGTCTCTGTTCACATGAAAAGCTGATTACGAGGACAACACTTGGACGCAGGCTACGGGCTGTAGACCATCGCAGAGAATTATCGGAAAGCACAGGCGGCTTCCTTCTACGACGATGGTGTTGGAAATTTGGTATAACGCCCCGGCAAATGTCGGAGCGGCGGCTATGTAGAAAAGTATCTGAAGTGTAGCTAATTCTTGCAAATAAAATGTTTCTGATTTTCACTGTGGTTTCCATTTAGCGACCAGTCGGAACTTACTTTCTAGACAACCCTCGTATTTTCCTTTCTTTAAGGTGAACTGTGTTGGGGGATACCTTCAATGAGGTGTCTGCATGGCTGTGGAGAAATGGCAACCTATTCTTCCTTAAGAGATGAAACGAGCTCAGTAGACGGTCTAACTCATCCCACAAATGAACCACTGGCTTCAGGTAGAATTCATGGCCAGTCATTTCAGGAATGTTATTCTCGAAATTCATTGCTGCTTTACGACAGGTTACAGCGTCATGATGATACAATCATCATGGCCGAACTGTTCCTCTAATGTATGTAAAATTGCTCATATCCTTCTGCATTTACTGTTTTCTTAAGTGCAATAGGGGTACCATACCCCAACGACGAACAACACCCCCATACCGTAATACCACCTCCTTCGTACTTCACTGTTGACAGTACGCATGATGACAGGTCATCTTCTCCAGGTACCCGCCAAATCCGAACCCTTCCACCGGGCTACGACAGGGTACAGCGTGGTTCGTAACTCCAACTCATTAGTTTGTAGTCATCCTATGTCTAGTGGCGTCGCTACCCGCATCACATCAAGCGTCGCTTAGGGTTGACTAGAAAAATGTGTGGCTTACTTTGCGGTGGAGATAGTATGAAACAAAACAAGAAGGAAAGAAGATCCAGTAAACGCTGGATCTAAAATGAACATTTCTTCAGTAGGAGAGACGTTGAAAGGCTCGTGTAAGGAGAAAGCCACATACTTTGCATGATTTAGGAACATTTTATAGCCCGATTTGAGTTGTATTATAGAACAATTTAGAGGAATACCTTGTCTGCCGCTTATATCATGACAATTTTTATTTATAAAAATAGTTTGTCGACTGTATTTGTAGTGTATCGATTTATTGAGACATAATCTTCCATAGCACGAGTTTATTAATCGTTTTCGCAACACATCAGTTTCAGATAGTTTAACTTCCGTAGATACATTTGTAAAGCTTGGACGCATGGAAGGATACATAGTCCTTGAGCATTATGAAAAGCATTGTTGAGTAAAGTAGTGCGCCGTGGGCAGAACAGCAGTAGCGGGGAGAGTCAGCCATAGTCGAGTCCTGGGCGAGATGTGACGGTGATTGGTTGGCTTAACTAAGGAGTTCCTTATCAGAGCAAGTGGCTCCCTTTTGAAGATGAGAAACTGGAAATGGAGAATAGCTAAGAATTGAATATAATTGGAGAAAAGGACTTTGGAATTTAATTTTGAAGCAGAAATGACTCAGAAGGTATTTGTCGTATTGCTTTGCATGCATTTAGCGATTATGGCAGTTTATTAACTTTCGTTGTTCAATGATTTCAAGTTTTTCGTAAAGGATACGATTTATCAGTCCTATGTCCAAGATGTTAGCATCCACTTCTGTTAGTTTAAATGCTATTTTGATTAATAATTTAAAAGTAAAAGTGATAGCAGTTTTATACTTCATTAACGCTTAGTGTCTGTGATAGGCTTAAAAAGAATGAGTAATTTCATTAAAAGGAGTTTAAATGTTATATCTGCAATTTTGAGAAAATTAAATAACTTTGGAAGTCATTTTACTTTTCATTTAGTCATCCTCCCCCTTATCATAAATGACATGCAATTTGAACACATTTTGAATGAAATGAGTACTAAGAGCATTGTTAACAAATAAAAAGATCGAATGGAATCGAATGGATAGGGTGTTGTCTTTCATGACAAATAAGTGATAGCATGTAGCGCAGAGCTTACCCTTTCATCTTGCAAAATAAAATAATTTTCATTTTAGCTGATACTTCCCGCAATTTCCCATCATTAAATATTTTTCATAAGATACTTTCAAGATGTTACACAGTATCGAAGATGAACATAAGCTCATAGCTCTTAAGGTAAGCATTTTATAGGTCATGTTTATTGGACCTCTTTTTCTTGTCGTGACTTGGTCCATAATACAACGTCTGAAATTTTGTTGGTGAAGTTATGGTTCATTCTATGTAAGGAGATGGACTACGAGACATACGACGAAAGGAAAGTGAATGCTTTACTAAACGTCGCAAACGTATGCAAGCAGGCGTGCTAAGAAACATAAGGAGATTTTGTTGGACTATAAGAATCTGTGACAGGAAAAGTCATTTAAGCAAGTAGAAAACGTTAAACGCGATACAGGAGAAATTTATCTTTTAAACGCTGTACTCAACGAAAGCACAGTCACTTCGAATCCGTCTACTAAGACACGTACAATCTCCATGTGTACTGAAAGCAGTCCTGTAGTCCGTTTTGGACCTACTGACCTCGAGGTCAATGCAACGCGCATAATTTTGCTTGATAGAGCAAAATCGCACAAATACTTGTTTATTGGACTGATAGTGTAATTTCATGTCAAAAAGTTTCATACGTGGCTATGGAATATACGAAAAACCCTACATAAAATTAAAAGTAATTGTATCAACATTAAGAGTGAAAGATAAAATCCACTATTAACCACAAAGGAGAGAGCGGATAGGCGGAAAAAACACACTGCAGGCCTCAACAACGGGGAAGAACTGTCAGATAGACAGAAGAAAAACCAGACTCGACGTGGAAGACAGAGGATCCAGTATTAGAGTCAGAGTTTAACAGAGCTTTGGAAAACTTGCGACCAAATATGGCAGAAGGCACAGATAACATTTCTTCGGAAATTCTAAAATCATTGGCTAGAAGTGACAATCAAACGACCATTCAAGTTTGTCTGCACAATGCATAAGTCTAGAGACGTAGATAGCATTTCTTCGGAATTTCTAAAACCATTTGGGACGAAGTGGTAACCATACAAGCATTCATATTCGTCTGCAGAATCTATAAGTCTAGAGACGTATCACCGGACTTTCACAAGAATATCATCCACACAATCCTGAAGGTAAGAAGGGCATATAACTGCGAGATCTATCGCTCAATCAGCGCAACGGGTCATGCACCCAAGTTCCCGACAGTATTAATACACAGAATAATGAAAATAAAATTGAAGATATATTAATTTCACTATGAGAAAGCTAATGGCACCAGAGAGGCGTTTCTGACATTACGATTAATAATGGAATCAAGACGTATCAAAAATCAAGACTTATTCATAGACTTTGTCGATCGGTAAAAAGCCATAGACACTGCAGTATGGTCCAAATTGTTCGATATTCTCAGAAAAGTAGATGAAAACTATGGAGAAAGCATTGCAGAAGTGCCAAGAGGGAAAAATAAGAGTGGCTGCCCAAGAAGTGTATTAAATAGGTGTAGTCTTTCGCCCCTCCTGTTCAATCAGTACATTCAAGAAGAACTGACGTAAATAATAGAAAAGATTAGGAGTGAGGTTGAAATTCCAGCTAAAAGGACCCCAGTAATAAGATTCCTCAGTGAAAGAGAGCAATAATTAGAGGATCTTTTGAATTGAATGAATAGTCTAATGAGAACAGAATAGGGATTGAAATTAAAGCAAAGAAACATGAATTTAATGAGGAATAGCAGAAGTGAGACTAGCGATAAATGTAACACCATAATTGGTGACGACGGAGTAGACGAATTCTGCTACCTTGGAAGTAAAGTTTTGACACACGTAGGGAGGACGAATATAAGTTGAAGATTAGCAGAGCCAAAGAGATCATTTTATGCTAAGATGAATATACTGGTACCAAACATTAGTATTAACGCGATGAAGGCATTTCTGAAAATGTACCTTTGGAGCACAGCATTGTTTGGTGGTGAAACATGGACTGTGGGAAATCCGGAACAAAAGAGAATCGAAGCATTTGAAATGTGGCGCTATAGAAGGATGTTGAAAATTAGATGGACTGATAAGATAATGAATGAACAGGTTCTCTGCAGAATCGGCGAGGAAACATGGACAAGAAAAAAAGACAGAGTGGTAGGTCACGTGTTAAGATATCAAGGAATAACTTCAGTGGTTCTGGAGGGAGGCGTAGATGGTAAAAATTGTAGGGGAAGACGAAGACTGGAATACATACAACAAATAATTGACCACGTTGGGTGCAGCAGAGGAATTCATAGTGAGACTTGTAAAACTGGTCAGATGACTGATGACACAAAAGACTACCTCTCGAGAGCAACTTACAACACGTGGACTAGTCTAGTGACCAGCTAAATAGTTGGAAAAACTCCATCAGTGGAGCAGCACATCAGTACATCTTCTTCGAATTATAGGTGATACAAAAATAACATCACTTGCCCTTGAGAGCAGCAAGAGCGGGAGCGACCACAAAAGGGGCAAGCGAATGACACATGAGCTCATTTCAGATAGTGCTGCTTGTGTCTATAATAACTACCTCTTCAACTATCACCAGTGCATATTCTGACGTAGAGCAGACTGTAGACATGTTTTACAGGGGGTAGGGAAAAACATGAAAACACCAAGAACACAACACATTACCATGCCTAATACGGCGTGGGAAAAACCGTTGTCATTCAAAACAGTCGTATCAGAATGGATAAAAACAGGCTCTGCACGGTTTCCAGGGCACTCTTATACCACTCTTCCTGAGAATAGTGGTAACTTCAAGTAACAATGATGGAGGTAGGTAGTATGGAGAACCCTCCTCTCCAAAGTAGACCACAACGACTGAATAATATTGAGATGTGATGATTGTCGTGGCCAGGGGAGAAGAGTCAGTTCATGGTCGTGCTCGCAAAAACAGTCCTTGTCGTCTTGGAACGCAGCATCACTACCGCTGAACAAGCATTTTACCGTGAGGTGGACTTGATCAGCCAAAATGGTGACATAATACTTGGCAGTAATGCGACCTTGCAAAGTACCGAGGGTAAACAGAATACCGCATCAGCTACCTTGGTTACGGGAGCACTCATTTTACAAGCACCAGCCGTTTGCCCACATTCGAATACACAGAGCTCCGACATAACGCATTCACACCTACAAAGAACAATGTTTTGACCACGACGGACATTAGCAATGTGTTTAGGACGTTGTACAGGTGTCATTCGAGGTCAAATACAACAGCGCAACTTTCCGGCTTGGTTAGCACCTGTATTTATGTTAAAGTATGCATTTCTCGCAGTGTTTCCATATTTTTGTCCAACACCTGTAGGCAGCAATAATGTGCACAAAGAATACGAAATTAAAATGACCCGAGGTTGGTTGCAGATGGTTTAGTAAAGCTCGCAACGTTTGAAGATCAACTGAATATTGTAGCTAAGTCAAAAATGTTTTCCGGGACGTACTTCTGCACATTCATTTTCTATCTCTGTCTGTTGGTGTTTATCCTGTCATATAAGATCCACTGTCTTCGTGATTTGGTATATTTATTTTATTGTTTGCTCCGTGGCCGTACGCCCTTCCTGTCGCCACGGTCATTAGTCAACCAAAGGAGAGAAGTCGTTTGAACCTCCTGTCTGTGAATCTCGTAAACTTAGTTTTGCACGTTACCTTGTTTTCTGAGGCGCAGGCTTGGGGACCAGCCCAGCATTTGCGTAAATGAGCGTGAAAAACCGCCTACAAACTACATTACTCATCCTAGCCGCTGTAATGGCCCACGGTCGTTAGACAGATTCGGATCTGGCTCACGTCCCTGTCTTGCAAGTTAGTTCACTGCTCATTAAGTTTACGAGCAGAACTGTTCTACGAACTTAGTGTTTTGTAACATTTACGAATCACGGAGAGGTGTTACTCTGTTCTCATCCGTCGGAAGGACACCAAACAAGCCGGCCGCGGTGGTCTAGCGGTTCAGGCGCTCAGTCCGGAACCGCGCGACTGCTACGGTCGCAGGTTCGAATCCTGCCTCGGGCATGGATGTGTGTGATGTCCGTAGGTTAGTTAGGTTTAAGTAGTTCTAAGTTCTAGGGGACTGATGACCACAGAAGTTAAGTCCCATAGTGCTCAGAGCCATTTGAACCATTTGGACACCAAACAATGTTCTATGAACTTATAACACTAGTATTCGGGGAAATCGAGTTACCTATTCTTCTGCCTCAGTTACCTGACACAGGGACCTTGATAATAAAAGGGATTCGGGTGCATTCCGAGGCATATAGATTTTCTCATCGCACTGTAAGGAATTGGAATAGGATAGCATGACTAACAAGCAGACCACAGGGCCATCTGATTTTTTGTAATTTTTTTATATTTATTGTAAGTGAAGTTCAGAACTTAAATAACAATAAATTAAAGCATTCGGTTCAGTTCTCAAAAATTCTCGCCAATGACGGGCCAACCCGCGACAGAGATGGAGCAAGTCCTTAGCAATCTGTCATGAGCCAAAAAATGAGTTTGGTATTCTGCCCTTGAGATGCAAGACGTATCAGATATTAAGCTAATAAGAACAGATACTACACTTCGAGCGTATTCGCCTGTCCCTCAAGTAAGGATAATTTTTTTTTTTTTGGACAAACAGCGCGGCTCTGTGATGGAATGCTCGCCTGAGTTCTGGACTCGATTCCTGGCCAGAGCAAATTTTTAAAGAAAGTAGGAAGCTCTACCAGTATTTCTGTGAAGTGTAAAATCCATAAAGACGGGAAAAGATCAGTAGCGCTCCAGACTGCTAATCGCTCAGTCGCTGGTTCGAGTCCCGTTGTGATCATCATTTTTTCCTTTTCTTGTTCAGTTCGAATACTGGCGTCTCTGAAATTCATCAAGTTAACACATATGTAAATGGCATTTTTATGAAAATGTACCTCTTCTTATTTCTATTTACATATTGAACACAAAAACCCAATTACCGATGGAAATTGAAAATTCTTAATTAGTGGTCTTTTACAAAAGATTGTCAATAAAATTTGTTAAAATTAAAAAATACAAATTAGCTCTTTTCGTTCTTATCTATTTTTACGTTTCACGGTAATGTTTGTAGAACAAGCATATTTGTTTAAAAATTCGCACCGACTGGGGATCGAAGCTAAGACGCCTGCATGGCGGACTAGCACTCCACCACAGAGGGGCGCTGCCTGTCGAAACAAATCGACCATCGAAACTGGTAACAGAGACAGGGAATAGTGTGGCATGTTCTGGATGCCTTGTCCGAAAATGACCTTGAGCAGATAGAGAACCAACTCGTGAGGGTAAAATCTTACACCTCCTGGCAACAACCTGACCTGAACTTTACGAATCAATTAACGTAGAGGAAGGTAACAGTAATCATAAGGTTGTGACAGCATCTATGACGACGGGTCCTACAAGGAATGTTAAGAAAAGTTGGAAGATATATTTGGTCAACAAGGGTGACGGGATACAAATTTCAGAAATCTCAGCAGTAAGCATCAAATATTCGGTGATAAGGACGAAGATGTGGAGAACAAATGGAAAAAAAATTCAAATGCATCGTTCAATATGCCCTAGACAAGTATGTTCCGAGTAAGGATTTAAGGGACAGTTTAATAGCCGTGTTAGAAAAGAGCTACGTAACAAAAAGTACTTCATCTCAGAATCAAGAGTACTAAAAACCTAGCTGACAAACAAACTTTGAACGAAGCAAGAATGAGCTTAAGGAGAGCAATGAGAGAAGCGTTCAATGAATTCGAATGTAAGACGCTTTGAACCGACCTGAGTAAAAACCCTAAGAGATTTCGGTCGTATGTAAAATCAGTAAGTGGGTCAAAATCATCTATTAATTCTCTCAGCGACCACACCGGCACCGAAACGGAAGATAACAGAGAAAAGGCCCAAATACTGAATTCGGTCTTCCGAAGTTGTTTCATCGCGGAAGATCGTAACACTGTCCCTCCTTTCAATCGTCGTGCGGACGTCGAAGTGGCAGATATTGAGAGAACTGAAAAGCAGTTACAATCGCTTAGTAGAGGAAAGGCTTCAGGACCAGATGAGATACCTATAAGAGTCTATAAAGATTATGGAAAGAACTTGCTCCCTTCTAGCAGTAATTTATCGCAGTTCGCTTGAGCAACTAAAGGTACCTAACGACTTGAGAAAAGCGTAGGTCACTCCTGTTTTTAAGAAGGACCGTAAGACAGATCCACACAATTATAGACCTATATTGTTTACGTCCATCTGTTTTAGAGTTATGGAACATGTTTTATGCTCAAGAATTATGACGTTCTTGGAAAATGAAAAGCTCCTCTATAAAAACCAACATGGATTCCGCAAACAGAGACCCTGCGAAACTCAGCTCGCTCTGCTCCTCCATGAGATCCACTCCGCAGTGGACAACGGCGCTCAAGCTGATGCCGTGTTCCTTGATTTCAGTAAGGCATTTTTCACCGTCCTGCATTGCCGTTTAATGAAAAAAATACGAGCTTACGGAGTATCGGAGAAGACCTGCGATTGGATTCAAGACTTTCTTGCAGATAGAACTCAGCACGTCGCTCTTAACGGAACTAAAGCGACAGATGTAAAGGTAATATCCGGAGTACCACAGGGAAGTGTGATAGGACCGTTGGTGTTCACAATGTATGTAAATGATCTAGCAGAAGGCGTCTGCTGCCCTTTAAGTCTATTCGTGGATGGTGTAGTTTATACCAAAGTAACAACGCACGAAAATAGTAAGGCTTTGCAGAACGACCTGCAGAGAATTGATGAATGGTGCAGACTCTGGGAGTTGATCCTGAACGTAAATAAATGTTGCATATTGAGCACACGTAAGGAAAGAAATCCACTACTGTACAGCTACACTACTGATGAAAAACATCTGGAGACAGCGTCTGCCGTAAAATATCTAGGTGGAGTTATGCAGAGTGACCTTAACTGGAATGACCAAATAAAACAGATAGTGGGAAAAGCAGACACAAGACTTTGATTCATCGGAAGAATCTTGAGGAAATGTAACTCATCCATGAAAGAAGTAGCTTATAAGGCGCTTGTTTCTCCAGTTCTTGAGTATTGTTCATCAATCTGGGATCCCTACCGGGTAGGACTGATAGAGGAGATAGAGAAGATCCAACGAAGAGCGACGCGTTTCGTCACGGGATATTTTAGCTGGCGAGAGAGCGTTACGGAGATTCTAAACAAACTCCGCTGGCAGGCGTTACAAGAGAGACGTTGTGTATCACGGAGAGATTTACTACAGAAATTTCGGGACATCACTTTTCAGGAGAAGTCAGACAACATATTACGTTCCCCCACATACATCTCGCGTATTGACCACGAGGAGAAAATTCGAGAAATTAGAGGCAATACAGAGGCTTACCGACAGTAATTCTTCCCACGCACTATTCGCGAGTGGGTTGAAGCGATCAGATAGTGGTACCGAAAGTACCCTCCGCCACACACCATTAGGTGGCTTGCGGAGTATGACGTAGATGTGGATGTAAGGTAGTAAAAACGTTCAGAAAACTTCAAAGTCGATTTTCTAGAGAATTTTTGGAAGTTGCATTGAGCTACTGTTGGTAACTGACACCTGGGTTCTGAACTTCACGTTTCATAAATATAAATAAGTACAAAAATCCGATTGCTGCGTGGTCTCCTAGTAAGATCGGTATGACGTATCCGCCACCGTGTACTTTGGAGTGTACAAAGCTAACTCCTCGCCAGTCCTAAGGGTTGTCTACCGGCCGCCGTGTCATTCTCTTCCTTGCGGTGCCATGCGGATGCGTTATGGAGTTGCATGTTGTCAGCACACCTCTCTCTCGATCGTTTTGCAGACTTTCCCAACCGTGGAGCCGCCACTACACGGTCGAGTAGCTCCTCAGGTGGCATCACGAGGTTCAGTGCATACCGCACTAGACCTCCCACCAAGCAAAACTCCTGGGCAATACCGGCAATCTAACCAGGGTCCTCCACATGGCAGACATCGACGCTTACCACACAGTTCCAGAAGATGAATCGAAGGGCGTATCATAATCAACAACGAAAAACAAGGATGAAAGTAAAGGACGACAGAAGCTAAAACGATGCAGCAAACATGGGTGTTCATAGAGCCGTTTGTGGGATAAGTGCGAATGTGTAGTTTCGAATTGCTAGTGTCATTACAGATGTCTTTTGAACGTAAGCTTTTAGATTAAGCTCCAGTCTAATGTTCAAATTTCAACAGCTTACCATAACAAGAAATACCACTTTAGCGCCGGCCGAAGTGGCCGAGAAGTTCTAGGCGCTTCAGTCTGGAACCGCGCAACCGCTACGGTCGCAGGTTCGAATCTTGCCTCGGGCATGGATGTCAGTGATATCCTTAAGTTAGTTAGGTTTAAGTAGTTCTAAGTTCTAGGGGACTGACGACCTCCGATGCTAAGTCCCATAGTGCTCAAAGCCATTTGAGCCATTTCAACCACTTTAGCAAATTAACTGTTACAATTTACGTTATTTACGTTACACTCCTTTCAGTTAAAGTAGGTGTTCCGCGTATCGTGTTTGGATTTGGATGCAATACTACGCTCGTCTCTACAGTGCCATACGAATTCTTTCAAAAACACCCTCCCGCCAGGTCAACTCGTGAAGTCTGGCAAGACTATACAATTTGTTGTTTCTGTTCTTCAATCATGTTAGTGGGAGTACTGTGCACTTCACTTCCGAAAGTACCCCGAACAGAAAAGTCCAGACGAGGGTAGTCAGGTGCTCTCGCAGACCAATTTACACGCTTTCCTTGACCTATTCTCCTCGAAACGTATTGGTGCGTAAGATGCCGTTATGGAAGAGCTTGCGGGAAATTTGAGCCCAATTAGATAGGGTCTTAATCTAATAGTCTGTATTTTAAACCAAGTTTTACTAACTAGAACGTTATTTCATACTTTAAGTCAGTGGCTGCTTATAATCACAGATTCGCGATTATCTCGCAGTCGACTCTTTTGTGGATCCAAATTTACTGGAATGTGTTTTTTCTTCTATCACTGTATACTTCCAATGATGTCAGTTTTCGGTATTAATATTTTATACCCAGTATCTGTACATATACAGACGTATATACAGTTACAGAGAGAGAGAGAGGGAGAGAGAGAGAGAGATTGCTTATCTACATTACAAAACCTCTAAAATGGTCGGCTTTACAATTATTGATATATTTGAAACGTTATCACAATCTAATGATTAAGACGTATAATCTTATGTTAAAAGTTTACCAAAATAAGACAATCATTAAAGCTAGAAACTGTGCATCGATCTTGAGGCAGTGTAATTTACAGCGTGCAAATTACCCACACTGTTTTATCCAGTATTTTAGAATGGGATCGCTTAGCGACTTCCAACAAAATTTACACGTAATTTCAAATCATTTTCGAAACTTTTTTTCACTGACACCTGTCACAAAACCAACATATAAAGGGATTATGACTTCTTTGGTTGGCCGATTTTTGTTTTGACTTTTTCATTAGTCTATGAGTGAATAATCCAGGAATAATAAAACCAATGTCATTAGCGTTTTATATTTTCCTCCATAAGGATTTTACTTGCTTTATGTCATATATTTGACATTAACATATGATACTAACTCATTCATAAAGTAAGAAGACGTTTGAAACTGTTTTATACGTGGGAATTCATTTCTTTAAAGAGTCATGGGGGAGGGAGGCGGAAGGAAGGGGTTATAGGTCTTTATATATTTTGTCTTCGTAGAACCGTACTGATGCTCATATCGATATAACTTCAAAGAAAAAGTGATCTAATGTTTATTGTCAGTGAAACTTGTTTGTTCATTACAATATTAGTCGTTTGCGATAATAAACAAACGACGTTAGCTGTATATGAAGTATCCGCTTACGACACGATCACATAAATATGTAATCATCTCAATAAATACGCCCGCGTGATGTGTCTACGATGTATGAATTGGTGAGTCATTAGTACTTTATCTTCACCATAGCTTATTAATTTCGCGTATTTCAATGTGTCAGACAATGTTGATGCAGCCCTGTCGTTCACCACATAATTCAATGTACCTTTTCTTTTTAATTGCTGTTAGAAAAAGTAAGATGCGCGTCCGTTCCAGACATTGCCTTCACGCTGAGTCATTCTGATCACATCCACGCTTGCTGACAGCGGCATTTATAAGTTATTCTCTACTAATAGGTAACAGTAGTGGGCGAAAACCTATCAGATAAGAAACATTAATCTGAAGTTACGGAGACGCAGTGTTTCGGCTGCCGCTGTAATTGTCCGACAATAGTAAATCGATGAAGTGAGGTAGAACCCCAAAAATTAATTCGTGTAATAAGGAGGAAACGACGCAAAAGGAAACTCACATTTCGAAAGGGTCGTGTCACATGTTTTAAAAGGGTCTAGCATTACTGACATTTTTGGCAATTCGGTGCACATTTTTTTTTCTTTCCAGGCTGTCTTCTGGATTGTCGCCGATTAACTACATATGCAGAGGCAAGAATATTTCCCAATCGAAATAATTAGTTGTAATAGACCTGTAGACATGTATACGTAAAAGTTTTGACTAGCGTCGCCTTCAGGAATTTTTCTCAATTATCATTGTTATCCATGCGGCACCTGGCGTCAAACTGTATCGTACAAGCTCTCAGGAGTTCCAAGGCCACGTCACTAAGTGAAAAAATTTTCGGATACGAGCTTTACCACATGACACAGTGCAACGGAAGCTACAGTTTACGAAACGACTGTATGGGCTAAGTTATTTGCTACTCGCGCGTTATCACAAACTATCACAACCGCAACATAACCGCAACCGCAACTGAGTCGTGTCCAGCAGTTCACCGAGATACTGCCTCTGAGACTCATTGTTTCAGCAATCAGTTGTTCACTTATTGACAGAGCCAAAATAATAGATACCTTGTGGATATTCGGAGAAACAAACAGATGTCTAAAGAACCAGGATGAATATTATGACGGTGGAAAATAAGATTGGCAGTCTTCTTCTCAAATTAGAGCTTTGCTAACACAGGGCTGAAGTGTAGGCTGTTTCATTGTTCCCAGAACTGAAAAATTTGTTCTACGGAAGCAACTGAAAACGTTCATTGAGAGATAAAATATGTCACGACGTCGCCAGAAATACATTAATTAGCGACAATTTTCCTGATTGGATCGAAGATTTTCACATAGTAAAATGAGAGCCATAGAAAAATTTCTTGGACTTCAAAATCACAATAAAGTGAAAACATGTTTTGCTGAAACAGAACATATTATACAGTGCTGTTGTAAAAAGCCTTAAGAATACTGTGTCAAAACTTACGGATGATTAAGTGGACATTTGGCTATGGTAGCAACGAAAAGAAATGCCACAAGCGATTGAATCTGGAGCAAAGCCTATGACGTGCATAGGCTGAAACCGAACAGAACACACAGAGTGATTCAAAGTCTTTGCGTCTAACGTCTAGTGGCGGTAGACCACATCATGGGGAACAGCTTATGTTAGAGACGAAATGTTCACAGTCGCTTCCCACGGACACTAGGCGTCACGTATTTGTTATTTTATTTTTTTTTTTTTTTTACACGTCAAGTTCAGAAGGGCCACATTGAGGAGCAGATCTCCAAGGTCATGGAACGCGTCAGAACATGAAATTACAACATAAAAGTAATAACAGATAAAAATAAATGTTCATGAACCTGAAAAAATTCAGTCCATAAATTTAAGTAAACGCAATCAACAACACAATAAGAATCAGCTTAATTTTTCAAGGAACTCCTCGACAGAATAGAAGGAGTAACCCATAAGGAAACTCTTCAGTTTCGATTTGAAAAGGCGTGGATTACAGCTAAGATTTTTGAATTCTAGTGGTAGCTTATTGAAAATGGATGCAGCAGTATTCTGAACACCGTTTTGCACAAGAGTTAAGGAAGACCGATCCAAATGCAAGTTTGATTTGTGCCGAATATTAACCGAGTGAAAGCTGCTTATTCTTGGGAATAAGTTAATATTGGTAACAAGAAATGACAATAAGGAATATATATATTGAGAGGCCAATGTCAAAATACGCAGACTCGTGAACAGAGGTCGACAAGAGGTACGTGATCTTACACCACTTATTGCCCGAATCGCCCGTTTCTGAGCCAAAAATATCCTTTTAGAATGGGAAGAGTTACCCCAAAATATAATACCATACGACATAAGCGAATGAAAATAAGCAAAGTAGACTAATTTTGGTGTCGAACAATCACTCACTTCTGATACCGTTCGAATAGTAAAAATGTCAGTATTAAGTTTTTGAATAAGATCCTGAACGTGAGCTTTCCACGACAGCTTACTATCTATCTGAACACCTAGAAATTTGAACTGTTCAGTTTCACTAATCATATGCCCGTTAAGGGATGAGCAGCTTTTTTAGAACTATCAGGGTCTACTGATTAGGTGTGCTCCATACTTCCCATCCCTGTGAACTGACAGTGATTTTCAACAGGAAAACCTTGAGAGTGAATGCCTCAAAGACTAGGAAGATGTTTTAGAAGCGAACCAAGAACTTTAATTGGCTCGGCCTACCGCCTTTCATGTGAAAAAAATTACTAAATTATAGGCAAATCACACTGCAGGCATACGCCGCAGAATGCCTACCCTGCTGCCTCTCAGGTGCACAACTAATCCCAAAGGATGCCTGGCGTCGCCGGGAAGTACCAGCGAACATTTTGTCTCCAAAAAAGCTATTTCCTGTGACGTGTTCTGCACCCCTAAAGGTTTGATGAAAGGATTTTGAAACACTCTGTATAGAAGACCGCTAGAAATATCAGGACCATTTCTTAACTTTCTAAAACAACAATGAAAGAAAAATGTTTCTGATACAAACCCTTGCATAATTTCTCAAAATGTTTGTCTTTAAAAAACTGCACAGTCTTACATAGTTTTAAACAAATTCTGGAAACACGAATTAACTCCCACCCCTATTGTTTATAGATTCAAAATCCCCTGTATAAAACGTCATATCTCCAAAACTATGTGTCGTACAGTGACATATGTGGATACTGTTTGCAAAATGTTTTGTGAATAGAGTTAGCACTAAAAATTTATAAATTGAAACGTCCTGCTTAGTGCTGCATTTTTACTGCATGAAGAACGAAAATGTGCCTAAGAGATAAATATGTTCGGTGTCATCATTTTGTGGGGTGGTGTCAAGCATAAAAGCTTCTTAAAAATTTTAAATTATGAGTAAAGTTTGCTGGGTGTCGCTAGGATCTCTCATTCTCAAATATTGGTTGGATGTAATCTGGGTAATTTGCATGCTGAGAGTTAATCTGCCTCAAGACACACTGTCTGTAAGTGCAGCACCCATACCTGACTTATTGTTAAGCCTCTGAGATCGCAGTGAGCTGTTACGATAGCATTTTCAGTTTTTAAAATCCGGAGAATAACTGTATGACCTACTGAAAATCAAATTTTCGATGCCCAAAGAAGCCGTCAGATAGGCATCCTGCAACTGGGACAGAGCCCCGGGTTGGCCGTTTAGTAATATACGAGGGTTGTCCAGAAAGTAAGTTCCGACTGGTCGCGAAATGGAAACCATAGTGAAAACCAGGAACGTTTTATTTGCAACAGTTAGGCACACCTTCCACCTATTTCTCTACATAGTCGCCGCTCCAACATCGAGTGTTGTGATAATGTTGTATCAACTTTCCAATATCCTCGTCATAGAAAGCAGCCGCCTGTGCTTTCGGCCAGTTATCAGCACTGGTCTGCAGCTCGTTGTCTGTGGAAAAATTTTGTCTTCATAGCCAGCGGTTCTTGTGAGCGGAGATGAGACTCAAGGGGAGCCAATTGCGGACTGTGTTGTGAGTGATCAAACACTGCAGTGTCCGGCCGAGAATTGGAATGAAGGATCTGCTTGATAGTTGTGTTATGTGGGCTGCATGATACAGGCGAAATCTCTAACCAAGCCCTCATACTTGGCGGAAGACGCAATTCCCTACTCATCTTTACGTGCTCACTGTTCACTCAGAACTGAAAAGAGCGACGCGACACGATCGACGGGCATACTAGAGACACTGCCCGACACATCCGTGCAAAGCTTTACTGGATTTTCCCAGTGGTTTCCATTTCACGACCGATCGGAAATTACTTTCTGGACAACCATCGCATAACAGGTTTTTTCCACTCTGATGCTGGTACCTCAAAAACATGGCCTTGAAAACATTCGACAGCTTCATGAAGTGATTAAAATTGTTGTCCACGCGCATTTTGTTTGATATACTGGAGCAAACAGATGTCATTAGTCGACAAATCGGGGGAATGCAGAAATAAGACGTTAACCAGCTGCTTTTTCTCTGCGAAGTAACCCATCGTTTGACTTGCTGTGTGACAGCTGGCCTTGTTATGATAATAAGTGATGCGACGTTTTCTGTTGTTTCTCGGGCCGGCAAGTGTGGCCGAACGGTTCTAGGCGCTTCATTCTGGAACCGCGCAACCGCTACGGTCGCAGGTTCGAATCCTGCCTCGGGCATAGATGTGTGTGATGTCCTTAGGTTAGTTAGGTTTACGTAGTTCTGAGTTCTAGGGGACTGATGACCTCAGTTGTTAAGTCCCACAGTGCTCAGAGCCATTTGAACCATTTGTTGTTTTTCGTGATTTCATCGATGACTCGTTGCAAGGAAATTGTTGTCGAGCAGAAGCTTTTCTTAGTTACATGCACATGCAAATTTGAATGTACTGTAGTCTCTAATATAGCTAAGGATAGCTCTTTCTCACAGGAGGTCACATGCAAAACCTGTTGAATCACGTTGGGCACAGCTATGGTGTCTTTCGGGAATAACAACCGATTTTGGTCGACACTCACGAAATTCGACGCTAACGGAAGCTCTACTAAAATGAAATTCTGAACACCATTTGTAAACTGGCTTTTCTAAAGCTGGTCGGTTGCCAAATGGTGAATTAGACGATCCTAGGCCATTGTTTTTGATCAGGCATTTGCGAAAATCATAAAAGATCATGGTAAAAAATTTTCACATGCAATTTCCATTTTTTTACATCCGTTTCTTTATATTTTCTTTTGGCCATTTCCTTCTGTGTGGACATTACACTCTCGATAAATTTGGGGAAAAACATAATTCCATCGAGCTGTATTTTAAATGTGGTGCTTGATTCGGCAACGTTAATTTCGGACGACCCATTTTCAGCTGCATCTATTAACTAACACTCCATAATGAAACGAATTTCTGAAAAGCTCGCTGTAAACACGCTGCTCTGCCAATTTCTGAGCTACTGTTCGTTTAAGAATAAGAAACGACAAGTTCTAAAATGATGGTCATATTTCAATGCAATTACTTGCTTGGCAGATTGTCCATAGAACAACCATCAGGCTATTTGTCTACCGTTCCACTCTCGAACAGGGTGCCGGAAAAATTAATGCTTAAATTTTTCCATGTGAGATATGTTTTGTCTTATTTTATGACGATGATAATTTCTGCCTATGTAGGTGGGCGCCTACAAAATATTTTAGCATTCGGAGGAAAAAGTGGGAGATTGAAATTTCCTGAAACGATCTCACAACTACGGAAAACGCATTTCTTTTAATTATTACCGTCCCAAGTTGCGTTTGATATCCATGACACTCTTTCCCTTAATTAGTTATGATACGAAACGAGCTGTCCTCCTTTGAACTTTTTTCTATATCCTGCGTCAGTCCTATATGATACGGATCGCATGCCGCGCAGCAATTGGGACAAGTGTAGTCTAGGCAGTAGGGACGTCTTCAGCTGTCATATGCGGTCAGGATTAAGACCAGAAATTTTATGTAATTAGCCGGCCGCGGTGGTCTAGCGGTTCTAGCCGCGCAGTCCGGAACCGCGCGGCTGCTGCGGTCGCAGGTTCGAATCCTGCCTCGGGCATGGATGTGTGTGATGTCCTTAGGTTAGTTAGGTTTAAGTAGTTCTAAGTTCTAGGGGACTGATGACCATAGATGTTAAGTCCCATAGTGCTCAGAGCCATTTGAACCATTTTTGAAGTCTCTTTACTAGACCCGCTACCGTAGCACAGCTGTCGGTTTTTCCCCCACAATCTATGTGGTCGTTCCACCTTAAGTTGCTCGAACTGTATTCCCTAGGTATTTAGTTGAACTGACAGCCTTTAGGTTGGTGCGAATCGTCGTGTAACCGAAATTTAACTGTTTCCTTTTAATAGTCATGTTGATGACCTGACACTTCTCATTATTTAGAGTAGATTTCCCTTTTGGCACTATACAAATATCCCGTTTATATCATTTTGCAATTGGTTTTTTTCTTCTGATGACTTTGCTAGACGGCAAATGGCAGCATCATCCGGAAACAATCTAAGAGGAATGCTCAGGTTGTGTCCTAAATCGTTTATATACAGGGTGTTTCAAAACGAACATTTATTACGTTAAACGTACAATTGTAAATAATACCCCAAATGAAAGATGAACTCAAACAGTTTTGTTTGTATAACTGTGCGCAATGGGAAGAGTATGGAATGACAAAAAGTGACTGAAAAACGTGTTGAACGAGTGCGAATCTTTCACGCTTAGCCCCAAGAAATATTCCTGCGGAAAGTTTATGGGCCTTTCTTTCTCGGTGAATCGGCTGTAACTGACTTTGTTACCGTGATGTGCTACAGCTCTGGTCCGTGCCTCAATGGGAAGAAGCTGAACAACACATCTTTATTTGGGAGTAAGATGGTGGGCCACCTCACTGGTATAACTCAGTACGCGACTGTTCAAACCATGTTGTTTCCGACCGGTGAGTTGGGCGCAAGACACCGGTTGACACAGCATTTTATGCATGACCTCCACGTTCACACACGATCTGACGCGATCATGTGTACGTGCCTCCGATACCAGCTGATCTGCCCGACTTAAGAAACAGTGTTACTGCAACAGTTACTCCTGACACATTGATCAAGGTTTCGGAACAGCTAGCCTATCGACTCGATGTGTGATCGGTGTTCACACTCAATAACTGTAAGAAAGCCGGCCGGAGTGGCCGTGCGTTTCTGGGCGCTACAGTCTGGAGCCGAGCGACCGCTACGGTCGCAGGTTCGAATCCTGGCTTGGGCATGGATGTGTGTGATGTCCTTAGGTTAGTTAGGTTTAATTAGTTCTAAGTTCTAGGCGACTGATGACCTCAGAAGTTAAGTCGCATAGTGCTCAGAGCCATTTGAACTGTAAGAAAAACTGTTTGTGTTCCTCTTTCATTTGTATTATTTATAATTGTAAGGTGAATGCAATGTGTCCTTCAAAGCCTTAAAACCCGTATATTCATTTTGAAACAGCAGAGGGCCTATAACATTTCCTTGGAGGACGCCAAATATCACTTCCGTTTAGCTCAGTGTCTTCCCGTCAGTTACTACGAATGGTGACCTTTGTGACAGGAAACCATGAATCCAATTGCATGACTGAGACGATGCTCTATAGACACGCAATTTGATTACAATTCGCTTGTGAAGAATGGCGCCAAAAGCCTTCTAAAAATTTAGGAATACGGAATAAATCTGAGATTGTCTGCTTGAGATCGCCTGTTGATAGAACTCATTATTTCATTTGAATAAAGAGACAGTTGCGTTTCATAAGAACGATATTTTCGCAATGCGTACTGACCACTTGGCAGTAAATCTTCGGACACAATAAATGTCCCAAATTCCTACCGCAAATCGCCGTCACTGATATGGATCTGTAATTAAAACTTGAAAGGCAATCCCTGTAAGCAGAACTGACTGCCTGACTCTCTAATTTTCAGCTACCATAAAAAAATCTATAAATACATCGTAGTTTTATTTGCTCGAATATTAACAAAACATTATGCATCATTCCAGAATTAGATTTTCACTCTGCAGCGGAGTGTGCGCTGATATGAAACTTCCTGGCAGGTTAAAACTGTGTGTCGGACCGAGAATCGAACTCTGGACCTTTGCCTTTCGTGGACAAGTGCTCAACCATCTGAGATACCCAAGGACGACTCACACGTCGTCCTCAAAGCTTTACGTGCCAGTACCTCGTCTCCTACCTTCCAACCTTTACAGAAGCTCTCCTGCGAACCTTGCAGAGCTAGCACTCCTGAAAGAAAGGATATTGCGGAGCCACAGCCTGGGGGATGTTTCCAGAATGAGATTGTCACTCTGCAGCGGAGTGTGCGCTGATACGAAACTTCCTGGCACATTAAAACTGTGTGTCGGCCCGAGACACGAACTCGGGACCTTTGCCTTTTGCGGTAGTTATTGTGCATCATTAGTCATTTTCAAAAATGAGTGTCAACTTTTGTTGCTATTAATCTAAAGTTTAGGTAGGTGCTGAACTTTGTTTGGGGTATTAGCCGTCATCTGCTTTCGTTGTAGGGTAACGGTCGTACAAAGATTGAGAACCACTACACTGGACATTACAACTCAAATTAAAGGCCGGTTAACTATCGTAAAGATATACACAGCAGGAGCCATCGGCGTGTGTGCTGGAACAGTGGACTTACCGATCTGCCGGGGACTTCGGCCCTGTTGTAGTCGTGGACGGAGGACATGCCTGCTGCTGCAGCTGCCGCTGATGCTGCTACTGCTGCTGCCGGCGCCTCTACACCGCAGCACCTACTGCTGGGTCGCCGACCCGTCCGGCTCCCTCTTTGGCGGAAATCCCGGCTGGCGGCGGCATCTCTGCTCAGTCTCGGAGACTACTGTGGTGCCGCGCGGTCAAGGTGGTAGCGGCGCGCATGCGGCGTCTACAGCGTCAAAACAGTACGGCGCTTGTTTTGTTTATTTACTTCTTTTATTGGGGCTTCGGATGATAACTCACTTCAAGCCAAGGTTGTAAGAATCAAAACATTTTGCATTTAACTGCGATAATGCTTAACCATCTTAACTGAATCTTCAGTCGCTTCTCGGTAGAACAGTTTCGCTCAAGAAACTCTGTGCACGTCTTATATAACAATTTCATTGGATCGCTAAAATCAGCTGATCGCAGTCAAGTACGAATTACGTCACACAGTCTTCATTTTTTATAGCCTTAACTAGTACAGACGAATGGAAAAAGTGGTAGAAGTCGACCTTGGGGAAGATCGGTTCGAATTTAGTAGTAATGTTGGAACACGTGAGGCAATACTGAATCTACGAATTATCTTACAAGACAGTTAAGGAAAGGCAAACCTACGTTTCTAGCGTTTGTAGACATAGAGAAAGCTTTTTACAATGTTGACTGGAATACCCTGTTTCAAATCAAATTCTAAGCCGGCCGATGTGTCCGTGCGGTTCTAGGCGCTTCAATCCGGAATCGCGCTGCTGCTACGGTCGCAGGTTCGAATCCTGCCTCGGGCATGGATGTGTGTGATGTTCTTAGGTTTGTTAGATTTAAATAGTACTAAGACTAGGGGACTCATGACCTCAGATGTTAAGTCCTATAGTGCTCAGAGCCATATTTTTCAAATTCTGAAGGTGGCACGGGTGAAATACAGGGAGCGAAAGGCTATTTACAATTCGTACAGAAACCAGATAGCAGTTACAAGAGGCGAGGGACATGAAAGGGAAAGCAGTGGTTGGGAAGGGAGTGAGACAGTTCTGTTGCCTACCTCCGATGTTATTCAATCTGTATGTCGAGTAACCAGTAAAGGATACAAAAGAAAAATTTGGAGTAGGAATTAAAATCCAGGGAGAAAAATAAAAACTTTGAGTTTCGCCGACGACATTGTAATTCTGTCACAGACAACCAAGGACCTGGAAGAGCAGTTGAACGGAAGGGACAGTGTCTTGAAAGGAGGATATAAGATGAACATCAACAAAAGCACAAATAGGATAATGAAATGTAGTCGAATTAAATCAGGTGATGCCAAGGGAATTAGATTTGGATACGAGACACTTAAAGTAATAGATGAGTTTTGCTACTTTGGGAGCAAAATAGCTGATGATGGACGAAGTAGAGAGGATATAAAATGTAGACTGGCAATGGCAAGGAAAGCGTTTCTGAAGAAGAGAAATTTGTTAACATCGAGTATAGATTTAAGTGTCAGGAAGTCGTTTCTGAAAGTATTTGTATGGAGTGTAGCCATGTATGGAAGTGAAACATGGACGATAGATAGTTTAGACAAGAAGAGAATAGAAGCTTTCGCAATGTAATGCTATAGAAGAATGCTGAAGATTAGATGAGTATATCACGTAACTAATGAGGAGGTACTGAATAGAATTGGGGAGAAGAGGATTTTTTGGCACAACCTCACAAGAAGAAGGGATCGGTTGGTAGGACACGTTCTTAGGCATCAAGGGATCATCAATTTAGCTTTGGAGCAAAGCACGGAGGATAAATCGTAGAGGGAGATGAAAGCATGAATACACTAAGCAGATTCAGAAGGATGTAGGTTGCAGTAGTTATTCAGAGATGAAGAAGCTTGCACCGGATAGAGTAGCATGGAGAGCTTCATCAAACCAGTTTCTGGACTGAACCACAACAACAAGCCAGTACCTTCACGGGGCATGTTATTTTTTGTATTCGGCAATGACAGTGATAGATGGTGGCCGGATGCCCTTCCTGTAGCCACTCCTTCTCTCTTGGTTCGGAATTTGTGTATCGCATCTGTCTGCGTCCACTATGACAAATTTTATAGAAGCCATTTATTTTCATAAATTATTTAATTTTACACTTATTCTTGAGACCTTACGGTTATATCAGCTATCATCAACCGGAAGAAAAATTATAACAACTGTTGGATTAAAAAGGCATATTTCTCATAGAAGACACATTCGTAACTAGATGTAACAATGACAAAACATGGAGTGCAAAATGACCATATTTTGGCAACTCCTTGAAAAAAAAAAAAAAAAAAAAAACGGGTAATTGGCATGTAGACTACTGACAGTTCAGTCAGTGTTGATATGACAAAGGCGGTTAAGGCAACGTTCTAGACAGGTGGAGCACCCGGGTTTGAGTCCCCGTCTGGTACATACTTTCAACTCGCATCATTCATTAACTTCAATGCCCTAATGCGAACCCCGCAGCAAAAATTTCGCTGACTATTAACTTCATAACTATAAATGAACATAATATACAGCAGTTTTTAACTTCGTGAGCAACAGCTCGAAATATTTAAAAAACATCATAGTTCGCTGCTAAGAGCAATTAATAAATACTTCACTGTTTCACTGCTTATAATAATTTTGTATGTTTGTTACATTTCATAACATTTAATTTTTATATTTTACTACTTGACAACAATGACTCATGTGTTTTACGTTTATTGACACCACATGCTTAATACGCCATGTTAGCTGTTTTAAATATCTTGTGACACCTGACGATGATCTGTAGACTGGAACTGGTCGTAATAGGGAGTTGTGTACTATAAATGCTTGGCGGCGAACTACGATGCAAAAAATGTGAGTATTCTGTAATATTATTTCACTTCATTAATCGATTTTCAGCTTACAAGGCCACAATTAGACTTTAACTGACTGTATTTAGCATTGAAATTCGCCAACAGGCGTGCATTCGTGATGTTATTTTATTTTATTTTTACTAGCAGTTTCGGCATTCCATTATACCATCTTCAGGCTGCACATTCATCAGTCAAAAATAAACCAAACTGACACACTGAGCCATACGTTCCTGGATATCGTGAATTCTAAATCGTATCCCAAGTGCTTCCTTCGACTTCCTTCGAAGACCTGATTGCATGTCCACAATGGATCAACAGTGACTTAACTGTCATCGTCAAAGAGGATTCGACCCGTGTTCGATTCCCGGTGTTACCAGGGATTTTTCCTCGGCGGGAGGATTCGACAGGGATGCACTCAGCCACGTGATGCCAACTGAGGAGCTGCCTGATTGAAAGGTAGCGGTTCCAAGGTCGGAGCGGTGACAACGGCCGGGAGTTCGTTGTGTTGACGTCAAACCCCTCCATACCGCATCCGATGATGAATGACTGAGGACGACAGGGTGACCGGTCGACTAACGCACGGTCTTCGGGGCCTGACGCCGGGGTTTCCGTTTTCACCATTGAATTTGCAAATTAAAAAACTGTGCAAGCACACAATTTTGTTGCAAAATATTGAAACTAGGCTTATTGCAAATATAGACTGCCGTGCACTAAGAGACGGTTGTGGTTGCGCTTTCTCCGCGCATCCTTCGCTGGAATTCTTTCCTTCTAGTGAATTAACTTCTTTCCAGAGATCCGTCTTCAATATCCACACTTTATCTCACTGTTCAACTTTCATGAAACAGAAGAAATCCAAATAGATTAATAAAAGTAAATAACAATCACAATGGTAGACGCTATTTAATGAAATACTTTTGCAAAATATTACAATTTTGAACATGGCCGATAATGCAGCAACCGTAGACGAAATTTTTACGATCGTAACACAGTATAATTATTTCGAATTCAATGGACAGCTGTACCAACAACCTGATGGTCTTGCTATGGGTAATCCTAGCAGACATTTTTATCAACTCTCTAGAAGAGACATTTTTCAAAAAATTTTCCATTACCACCTTAGGAATTGTTTCATATTCTATGTACGTCTATAACGGAACCAACGATGGCATTAACCACCTGTTCTAGATCTTTAACATACTACATGAAAAAATCACCTTCACATGTGAACTTGAAAACAGCTCCCGTCAGTTAAATTATTTAGACTTAACTTTGAAAATAGTGAATGACAAAATCTCTTTCAATATTTTTCGTAAAGATTCTTTTTCTGACCAAATTGTGCCAGCCTGTTCCACACACCCACGATCTCACAAAAAGGCATTTTTTCACTCTGCTGTTCATAGAGCAATCTCTACCCCTTTGTCCTCTGAAAATTTAAAAACCGAATTGAATCTAATTAAAACCATTGCAGTTAATAATGGTTACGAACCAAATATAGTAGATGATGTCTTCAGACAGAAAACCAATAACAGAATTACCACGCTTGGGACCACTATTGACGAGCCTAGCGATTTGAAGAAATACTTCTCTTTACCGTATGTAGGGCCAATAACCTACAGATTGCAACGTCTTTTTAAAAATAAATATGGCTGCAACATAGTTTTCTCTACCAACAACTCTCTCAAAAATAATCTTATCCATAATTTAAAACCAAGACGGTCGCCTCTGCAAAACTCAGGCGTTTATAAAATCACCTGTGACACTTGCTCGACTTATTATATAGGACAGACTGGACGAGCTTTTTCGATTAGATATAGAGAGCATCTATTAGGGAAATAAGGTACGAACGTACATAATTCGTCATTCGCTGACCACCTTCTTATCACCGGACACAAACCTAAAGATGTTCATGATATTAGTATCTTACATACGGAAAAGAAAGGCTTCAATCTTGATATTCTTGAACAGTTGGAAATTTTCAAACATATTTCCCGTAACAACCATTTAATCCTCAATGAGCAATTACAATTACGTGATAAAAATTTCTTTGATGGTGTAAAGCCCTTGCTTAAAATCACTTAACGCGGAATATTGCTATTATGCTTCCCGTACTGTAGCCTTAAATATTGTTCTCTCTCTCCCTGTTTTACAGTATAATATTTTGTTCAACTTTCGTTCTGTTACATACTATCTGACATAATGTCATCAGCACATTACGCGCACTCCTGTTCCAATGCTTCTGACAGCTGTTGTCACTGTAAATTACAAGCATTCAATACTAGATGGCGCGACACAAGGTGGCGACTTGCTAACATCGACGGCGCGCGCGCCTCTCAGTCTGATGCTGCTTACAGTGCCGGCCGCACACGCGAACCTTAGCGGCGCGTCTTAATCAAGTTGTGCATTCCTAGGAAAATTTTATAATGTACAAATATATTTTTATCTTTAACGTGAGCACTGTTGCTCTAAACCATTTCATAACTATTTACTCTATGTAAGTATGCTTTCTTTGTCTACTGTACCGTAGCAGTGAGCTATGATGTAATTTTATTACGTATGTTTAATTTAATAATTTTTATATTATTCCAAAACTCTGTTATACGTAATGAAAAAATTTTTTACTTCTGATGAAGGTTGCCTTAGAGCAGTTGAAACCTAGGTAAAGTTGAAAATTTTTTACCTGTGCAACCGAAGAACTGTATTTTCGAGTAATATTATAAATTTCCAAAATATGAATAATTCGAATATCACAAGTAACCCGGCATTTGTCAGCAGCTGTGCGTCCTCGCTCATACCTCGCAGCGTCTGTCCTCGTGCTTCATGTTTATGACGACATATCTCCTGAACGATCTGTCACACAATGATATAATATTGTAGGTACATTCAGCGACATATATGGATAATGTCTACGAAATTTATTGAGAACAGAGTTAGTAATAAAGAAGTAATAAATTTAAACGTCATGCTTGATGCGGCAGTTTATGACTTCATGTTTCCTGACCTACGTGTCGTACAGTGATATAATTTACATCTATATTCAGTACTGTATGTGTATACTGTCTGCAAAATATGTCGCGAATATAGTTAGTAGAAAAAAAAAAACAAATTATAACCTCAAATGCCTCATGCGGTATTTTACTGCAGGAAAAGAGGAAAAGTAATAAGCGATAAACTTTTTCCTTTCTTCATTTTTCATTAGCTCCTCAGCATACCTGAGGAGTTATGACCATTGGTTCATCTTCGCTAATGTGAAACACATATCCTCTACTGAGCAAGTGTTCGGGCTATTAAGGTACGCACTTTAGATCCCACGTTTATTGGACACTTTTTCTTGTTTTTGTACATACTACCACCGCTGAAAGTTACCAGCCCGACACTCTTCGCAACACAAGAACCGGTACACGTATTCAACTGTCAGAGGTATCAGAACGGCTGTCGTTTATGACTTTCGACTCGTTCGTTTCCGGTACAGGGATCCTTACTTCAGATTAATACATTTATCGTTCTCCATCATCCTAGGAAGTCTGCAACATCATCACGGAATCACCCCTTGTATACGTACACTTACAGACGTCCGCGCCTATAACTCTGACGCTCTGTAGTCTCGTGGATGGCGTTTCCGGACATGGGTTCCTATTCAACATACGACGTACTCACTCCCCTCTACAAGTCCTAGAAGTCTGTAACGGTAATTTCCGACCACCCTGTATAATGTAATTGCATTCATTATTAGCTTAAATAAATGACACGAGACGCACTGCTACATGCACAGAAATCACCTTTAATTTCTTTGCCTTTTACGGAACAGTGGACAATAAGGAATATCAGCACCACAGCAGAACAATTTAGCGCTATGTCTTCTCTTCAATAACACTCTAAAGAAATGGAGTAATTTTCAGATTTTAGGTTTTCGTCTCTTAGTGAAAATCATTATACACACATACACACACACACACACACATACACACACACACACACACACACACACACACACACACACACACAAAGAGAGAGAGAGAGAGAATCCTTGACCGGAAAATGTTCGCATTATGGAGAGATTATATTACTCACGTATATAAAGTGAAAGATTACCGCCACCGTTGTGGTCGATGTACATTGTTGCTGTTTTCGTCTTCAGTTCGAAGACTGGTTTGCTGCAGCCCTCTGCACTGCTGTACCTGAGCAAACCTCGTCATCTCTGAATAACTACCGCAACCTGCATCCATTTGTACTTTCTTCAGCTGTACATTCCTTGCCGCTAAGGGCCTCACGTTCTCTTAGTTCAAATGGTTCAAATGGCTCTGAGCACTATGGGACTTAACATCTGAGGTCATCAGTCCCCTAGAACTTAGAACTAATTAAACCTAACTAACCTAAGGACAGCACACACATCCATGCCCGAGGCAGGATTCGAACCTGCAACCGTAGCGGTCGCGCGATTCCGGACTGTAGCGCCTAGAACCGCTCGGCCACTCCGGCCGGCTCACGCTCTCTTAGTCGACGAGACACAGAGTTTAGTGGATACCAGGATACAGACTGATGCTGTGTTACCCGAATTTCAGAAGGCGTTCGTTACAGTTCCGCCAAATGAACAAAATACGAGCGTATGCGATAGCAGACCAGGTTTGTGCTTCAATAGGAAAGTTCCTAGCAAGAAGAATAAAGAATGTCGTTCTTAACGGAGAAATTTCAGATGTAAAACGAGCTTCGGGTGCACCACAATTGTTATGGGATCATTCCAGTTCAGAATATCAAGGGTGAACTAGAACTCCACCGACAAACTTTCAAAGGATGTCCACAGATACCTTCCGTTGGCTCTATACATTGCAATTCCATTTCGTTTGGACAACAATACGATGGTCCCATTCCATGTCGGAAGTCAATGCATTTTTCTTTTGGGGGCACGTAGAGATCCTAGTTTACGAGACTCCGGTTGATAACCATACGAACTTGCTTGGAAAATCGCAACCACGAAGGTAGCGTGCCAAACTCCTGGAATTCTTGAGCGTGTAAAGCAGCCTATGGTGCGTCGCTGTACTCTCTATCTTCATTACGATGATCGAAATTTTGAAGAATACCTTTAACGGACCAGTTCTGCGTTTGTTACTTGCTGTACTGTAGATTCACAGAACACACTGAAAACACTGAAATAAAAGTGTTCGTGTTTCATCTGAGGATTATTGCATTACTCTGTCTTGTGAGATGTGCGTTTTGTTTATTGCGTATTACAGGTATTTTTAATGTTGTGAAGGTATTGTGTTGATGCATAAATTCGTTGCGTTTCTCCATAAATTCGATAACATACACGTAACAGAGCCTTTAGTCATCACCGATAAATTATCCTTCACTATTTACACAGTCTCTCAACTCTAGGGTGACTTTTCGATTCCGCGGCTGTGGAAATCACGTGGTTTCGAGGCAAACTACTCGTACGGCCATTTTCATCCGGAAAGGAAGTCTTTTAAAGGTTGTTCGACACAGAGCGGAAAAAGTGAAAATCTGAGGGTGTAAGATCAGGAGAAAAAGATGGGTGCGGTACGACTTCCCAACCCATCTCCTGTACAGTGTTTTTGTTCAGCCAATCAGGAGGGGTTATCGTGGAGAAGCAATACCTCACGTAGTTTTCCTGGTCGTTTTTGTTGGACTGCGTTTTACAGACGTCTATGATGTTGACAACAAATTTCAGCAGTGATGGTTATACGTCTGGGAAAAAAGTCGTAGTACAACACGCCGTCGCTGTTCCATCAGATGCATAACATTATCTTTTGCGGATGCACGCACGCCTTTGTACGAACCGTTGCTGCTTTGTTTGGGCTCAACCACTCCTTTGATTTCCTCTTGTTAGCATAAAGAGACAATTTCTCGTCACCAGTAATGACACAATATAGGATTCTCCGTGTTGTTTACGAGCCAATTGATGGCGAGCAATCAGAGATGCCTAGATGTGATTTTGCCATAGAGCCTGGAGTACTAATACACCCGATTTTTTAACTTTCCCCATTGAATACAAATGACGCACGATGGTTTAATGATTAGAGTTCATCACATCTGTCAGTTTTCGAGTATACTGATGTGGATCGTTGTGGGTTAATGTGTCTAAACGATTTTCATCAAACTCCGAAGGTCATCCTGAACGCGGACACTCACTAATATCAAAACAACCCTTCTTAAAACGAGAAAACCATTTTCATGCGGTGTTCTATGTGACCAGTGGAATTGTCCCCATACACGGCACAAATGTTTCTCGCTGCCATCGCTGCTGTCACCCTCCTAATGAACTCAAAAGAGGAATTTATTGGAAGTGTTCCACTTCGCACTCCATTTCGTAGCGTCCATTGCTCCAATTAATATCACCAAGTAACACAATGATAATATGTCAACTCAAACAGCAAATAAAAATGACGATCGATAAATAAACCCATACCAATCGGAATACCAATACACAAAACAAAAACGCTACGAATTTAAGCACTAATCTAATACGAACAGCAGCAGCTGTTTTAGTCGTTTCGCATTCCAGAACACTTGAAACCGCTTGGTTCATTGCAGTATCGGCCCAGTCCCCAAAACAAAAACAAAATTTCTTATACTTCCCATACCACCCGACTTTCGTCCAGCCCATATTACTGGACTGAATCCGCAAATCAAAAGATGGTGGAAACCGAAACTGGCTTGAATGAATGGAATACATTTTCATGACAAAATCTACATTATGTTACCTAAATATTAATGCTAGTATAATGATATTACTTGTTATCTAAACCAGTATAAATCGATACGGAAAATTACACCGATCACCAACTGCGACATACAAGAACTAATGAAACTTAAATGTGACAAGAAACTCAACAGCTACAAAGCCTGAGCTGTAGCATCTGACGAGTTTATGTTGCATTTTATTTCAAGCATTGAGTACTTCCGTTGTTTTGCGGCAAATTCGAGAAACATCAAGTGATCCATACTGTCCCTTGACCCATACTGTCCACTGACCCATACTAACAGCCGTCCAACTAAACATTGGAAAGTTCGAGCAGGGACCAAAGCTTCTGTTGCAGGGAGGAGGAACTGAACAGTTACAATTTCTACCTTCTGCTTTAGAGACCGGCTGGTTGAAAGTTCTACACACATCAAAAAAGTTTTCCATTACGGGGGGTTCCGAGGGTTCCGGAACCTGTACAGAAAATTGGAATAGAGATCAACATAAACATTAATTCCGCCCTTCTTATTCCTCATGAAAACCAAACATTGCATGTTGTACCTCTAATACCCAGTAGCACGTCCTCTTGCATTGATGCATGCCTGTATTCGTTGTGGTATACTATCCACAAGTTCATCAACGCACTATTGGTCCAGATTCTCCCACTCCTCAACGGCGATTCGGCGTAGATCCCTCAGAGTGGTTGGTGGGTCACGTCGTCCATAAACAGACCTTTTCAATCTATCCCAGGCATTTTCGATAGGGTTCATGTCTGGAGAACAGGCTGGCCACTCTAATCGAGCGACTCGTTATAATGAAAGAAGTGATTCACAAGATGTGCACGATTGGGGCGCTAATTGTCGTCCATGAAGACGAATGCCTCGCCAATATGCTATCGATATGGTTGCACTGTTGGTCGGACGATGGCATTTACGTATCGTACAACCCTTACAGCAGCTTCCATGACAACCACTGGCGTGCGTCGGCCCCACATAATGCCACCCCAAAATAGCAGGGAACCTCCACTTTGCTGCACTCGCTGGACAGTGTGTCTAAGGCTTTCAGCCTGACTGGGTGTCCTCCAAACAATTCTCCGACGATTGTCTTGTTGAAGGCATATACGATTATCATCGGTGAAGAGAACGTGATGCCCCCAATCCTGAGCGGTCCATTTGGCATGTTGTTGGGCCCATCTGTACCACTCTGCATGGTGTCGTAGTTGCAAAGATGGACCTCGCCATAGACGGCGGGAGTGAAGTCGCGCATCATGCAGCCTATTGCCCACAGTTTGAGTCGTAACACGACGTCCTGTGGCTGCACGAAAAGAATTATTCAACATGGTGTAGTTTCTTTTAGGGTTCCTCCGAACCATAATCCGTAGGTAGCGGTCATCCACTGCAGTAGTATCCTTTTGGCGGCCTGAGCGAGGCATGTCATCGACAATTCCTGTCTCTCTGTATATCCTCCATGTCCAAACATTGATCTGGTCAGACGCCTGGACACTTCCCTTGTTGAGAGCCCATCCTGGAACAAAGTAACAGTACAGATGAGATCGAACCGTGGTATTCACCGTCTAGGCAGGCAGGCACTACAGACAACACGAGCCGTGTCCCTCCTTCCTGGTCTAATGACTGGAACTGCTCGGCTGTTGGACCCCCTCTTTCTAATAGGTGGTGCTCATGCATGGATTACACCTTTGTTGCGGGTTTAGTGACATTTGTGAACAGTCAAAGGGACTGTGTCTGTGATACAATATCCACAATCAACGTCTATCTTCAGTAGTTCTGGGAACCGGAATGATGCAAAACTTTTTTTGATGTGTGTACTTAAATCCTTTCGTGGGACAGTTTTGGAGTTCGCTAAGTCAAGCAGCTGATCGGCAGCTCTCGAGGCTGTAGAGAGACAGTCGTGGAACCTGTGGGGTAGACGGATTGTTTCAAGATATTCGAGTTCATAAAGTCGTTGCTGCGAGATCCTCATGACCAACAAAATAGCTCTGGTAGTCTGAAAAAAGTGGGAAAAGTTCGCATGGGTGATCGTGCGCGGAGCTGGGGCAATTTCCTTAAGGTTTGATTCCAACGTGGAGGCTATGCCGTGCTGTGCGCCTGTCCTGTAAGAGGTTGACTGTCGTGCGACCGCCGGCGACCACGGCGGAGCCTCGTGCCTAGAGCCCCCTTTACACCATAGGCTTTTTTGTCTCATCTGGCTGCTCGAAACAAGTGGGTCTCCTGTGGAGCCCATGGCGTTTTATTTCTGTACTGAGCCTCGTCTGTTACGAGCGGCCATTTTTGTTTACACGTCAGCGCAAAATTATATGTGTTGTGAGAGCAATTTTCTGTGCAGTTTGGTATCCGAAAGGTGAAAGTGAGATTATGAGGGACTACCTTTTTTACGAAAAGTTCTGAATAATGTACAAAATGTGGGAACAAGCAATGATAATAGAGTTTATTAGTGACCAAAACAGAATTCATAGTGGCGGGTCTTGTCAAAAGTCACCTGATAAATTCTGTACACCCCTTGGAATTGAAAGAATACGAAAACTTTCACTCAAAAATTTCTGAACGTAAACATTAATTTGTTCGAGAAAATACATACCTGCAAACACAGCAAACAATATCTAGAACGCAATAAATAGCGTATTTTTGTTATTCTTTTGCATCTTGAAACTTCCTGGCAGATTAAAACTGTGTGCCCGACCGAGACTCGAACTCGGGACTTTGCCTTTCGCTGGCAAGTGCTCTACCATCTTTTTTTTTAACTTATTTTTGTTCGTTTTCGTTCGTTGTATCTGCTCTGGGCGGCCGTCGAAAGACACCCGTTTCAGTTCGTTGTTGATCCATTAACTCAGTTTTTTTATTACAGAGGGCAGCAATCCCTCTGACCGAACACGCTGAGCTACCGTGCCGGCTAAACCATTTGAGCTACCGAAGCACGACTCACGCCCGGTCCTCACAGCTTTACTTCTGCCAGTATCTCGTCTCTTACCTTCCAAACTTTACAGGAGCTCTCCTGCGAACCTTGCAGAACGAGCACTCCTGAGAGAAAGGATATTGCGGAGACATGGCTTAGCCACAGCCTGGGGGATGTTTCCAGAATGAGATTACTCTGCAGCGGTGTGTGCGCTGATATGAAACTTCCTGGCAGATTACAACTGTGTTCCGGACAAAGACTCGAACTCGGGACATTTGCCTTTCGCGGGCAAGTGCTCTACTATCTGAGCTACCGAAGCATGACTCACGCTCGGTCCTCACAGCTTTACTTCTGCCAGTATCTCGTCTCCTAACTTACAAACTTTACAGAAGCTCTCCTGCGAACCTTGCAGAACTAGCACTCCTGAAAGAAAGGATATTGCGGAGACATGGCTTAGCCATCTTTGCATCTTGTTTCCTTCCTAAGCGCCAAATAGCACCGAAAATTATTTTTCTCGTAAAATAATTCTGACCTCTTCGCTGTTCACATAATTTTCATTACAACATGTCTATCTATTCTTATTTACGAATAGTGTAACTTTTTCTCTTTCTAAAAACGCAAATACAATTTTGTTTTCAGATATTTCGTCTCTCTTGTAAGAGAACACTAGCAGGTACAAATACCAGAACGTTGTATAATCTTTAGTCCGTCATGAAAATAGAGCAGAAACACAACAAAGAGAAATGAGACACAACTTCCATTCCTGTAGTAGGAGAGAGCTCGGCCAGAGTAGGTTAACTTCCCATATTAGCAGACGCCCTCACAGTCCCCTATTTCTGCGCATGCTCAGTGTGCAGCGTACTCGGAAATTTAGATCTCCACACTCGACACAATCGCGGCATCGTTGCTTGCTGATTTACACGCAGGCACACAAGACGACCACTTCGAGTAGTCAATTTCGACCAGAAAGTCGCTCGTCTGAATCGGTTTTAATGCCGTGAGTCTGGCTTAGATTCGCGGTGAAACATTCATCACTTCGTATGCGACTGTCAATGTGTTAATGTAATTAAATGTAACCCTTTCCACTGGTGCGACTGCAGACACACCAAAGCTACGCGCGACTTGACTTCTCTGTCCTCACGTGACTAAAGACGCGCATAAGGTAAAAGGATGAATCTAGTCACATTAAGAGGAACTTGCAAGCACAAAATTGGAAACTTATGGTACTATTAAAAACTAGTTATACAATGTTGTTACGTTTTCCCTGAGTAAAATGAAACATAATTTGTCCCTATATGAATCTCAGTAGAATTTTTTTAAATTGGTTTCTTTTTCCATTTTTTTCATGACGAGCATATCTGTGAAGCTACCTAATGAATAAAAAAATAGGAATGCGGGTACGCTACTGCAAACAGCATAGTGAACGCATTATGGTGGCCAAGATAGACACAAAGCCCATGCCTACTACAGTAGTACAAGTTTATATGCCAACTAGCTCTGCAGATGATGAAGAAATTGATGAAATGTGTGATGACATAAAAGAAATTATTCAGGTAGTGAAGGGAGACGAAAATTTAAGTCATTGGTGACTGGAATTCGAGAGTAGGAAAAGGGAGAGAAGGAAACATAGTAGGTGAATATGGATTGGGGGTAAGAAATGAAAGAGGAAGCCCTCTGGTAGAATTTTGTACAGAACATAACTTAATCATAGCTAACACTTGGTTTTGAAGGTTGTATACATGGAAGAATTCTGGAGATACTAAAAGGTATCAGATAGATTATATAATGGTAAGACAGAGATTTAGGAACCATGTTTTAAATTGTAAGACATTTCCAGGGACAGATGTGGACTCTGACCACAATCTATTGGTTATGAACTGTAGATTAAAACAGAAGAAACTGCAAAAAGGTGGGAATTGAAGGAGATGGGACCTGGATAAACTGACTAAACTAGAGGTTGTACAGAGTTTCAGGGAGAGCATAAGGGAACAATTGACAGGACAGGGGGGAAAGAAATACACTCCTGGAAATTGAAATAAGAACACCGTGAATTCATTGTCCCAGGAAGGGGAAACTTTATTGACACATTCCTGGGGTCAGATACATCACATGATCACACTGACAGACCCATAGGCACATAGACACAGGCAACAGAGCATGCACAATGTCGGCACTAGTACAGTGTATATCCACCTTTCGCAGCAATGCAGGCTGCTATTCTCCCATGGAGACGATCGTAGAGATGCTGGATGTAGTCCTGTGGAACGGCTTGCCATGCCATTTCCACCTGGCGCCTCAGTTGGACCAGCGTTCGTGCTGGACGTGCAGACCGCGTGAGACGGCGCTTCATCCAGTCCCAAACATGCTCAATGGGGGACAGATCGGGAGATCTTGCTGGCCAGGGTAGTTGACTTACACCTTCTAGAGCACATTGGGTGGCACGGGATACATGCGGACGTGCATTGTCCTGTTGGAACAGCAAGTTCCCTTGCCGGTCTAGGAATGGTAGAACGATGGGTTCGATGACGGTTTGGATGTACCGTGCACTATTCAGTGTCCCCTCGACGATCACCAGTGGTGTACGGCCAGTGTAGGAGATCGCTCCCCACACCATGATGCCGGGTGTTGGCCCTGTGTGCCTCCGTCGTATGCAGTCCTGATTGTGGCGTTCACCTGCACGGCGCCAAACACGCATACGACCATCATTGGCACCAAGGCAGAAGCGACTCTCATCGCTGAAGACGACACGTCTCCATTCGTCCCTCCATTCACGCCTGTCGCGACACCACTGGAGACGGGCTGCACGATGTTGGGGCGTGAGTGGAAGACGGCCTAACGGTGTGCGGGACCGTAGCCCAGCTTCATGTAGACGGTTGCGAATGGTCCTCGCCGATACCCCAGGAGCAACAGTGTCCCTAATTTGCTGGGAAGTGGCGGTGTGGTCCCCTACGGCACTGTGTAGGATCCTACGGTCTTGGCGTGCATCCGTGCGTCGCTGCGGTCCGGTCCCAGGTCGACGGGCACTTGCACCTTCCGCCGACCACTGGCGACAACATCGATGTACTGTGGAGACCTCACGCCCCACGTGTTGAGCAATTCGGCGGTACGTCCACCCGGCCTCCCGCATGCCCACTATACGCCCTCGCTCAAAGTCCGTCAACTGCACATACGGTTCACGTCCACGCTGTCGCGGCATGCTACCAGTGTTAAAGACTGCGATGGAGCTCCGTATGCCACGGCAAACTGGCTGACACTGACGGCGGCGGTGCACAAATGCTGCGCAGCTAGCGCCATTCGACGGCCAACACCGCGGTTCCTGGTGTGTCCGCTGTGCCGTGCGTGTGATCATTGCTTGTACAGCCCTCTCGCAGTGTCCGGAGCAAGTATGGTGGGTCTGACACACCGGTGTCAATGTGTTCTTTTTTCCATTTCCAGGAGTGTACATTAGAAGAAGAATGGGTAGCTCTGAGGGATGAAGTACTGAAGCCAGCAGAGGATCAAGTAGGTAAAAAGACGACGGCTAGTAGAAACCCTTGGGTAACAGAAGAAATATTGAATTAAATTGATAAAAGGAGAAAACATAAAAATTCAGTAAATGAAGCGGGCAAAAAGGAATACAAACGTCTCAAAAATGAGATCGACAGGAAGTGCAAAATGGCTAAGCAGGGATGGCAGGACAAATGTAAGGATGTAGAGGCTTATCTCACTGGGGGTAAGATGGATAATGCCTGCAGGAAAATTAAAGAGACCTTCGGAGAAAAGAGAACCACTTGTACGAATATCAAGAGCTCAGAGGGAAACCCATTTCTAAGCAAAGAAGGGAAAGCAGAAAGGTGGAAGGAGTATATAGAGGGTCTATACAAGGGCGATGTACTTGACGACAATATTATGGAAATGGATGAGGATGTAGATGGAGATGAAATGGGAGATATGATACTGCGTGAAGAGTTTGACAAGCACTGAAAGACCTGAGTCGAAACAAGGCCCCCGGAGTAGACAACATTCCATTAGAACTACTGACAGCCTTGGGAGAGCCAGTACTGACAAAACTCTACGATTTGGTGAGCAAGATGTACGAGACAGGCGAAATTCCCTCAGACTTCAAGAAGAATATAATAATTCCAATCCCAAAGAAAGCAGGTGTTGACAGATGTGAAAATTACCGAACTATCAGTTTAATAAGTCACAGCTGCAAAATACTAACGCGAATTCTTTACAGATGAATCGAAGAACTGGTAGAAGCCGACCTCGGGGAAGATCAGTTTGGATTCCGTAGAAATATTGGAACACGTGAGGCAATACTGACCTTACGACTTATTTTAGACGAAATATTAAGGAAAGGCAAACCTACGTTTCTAGCATTTGTAGACTTACAGAAAGCTTTTGACAATGTTAACTGGAATACCCTTTTTCAAATTCTAAAGGTGGCAGGGGTAAAATACAGGGAGCGAAAGGCTATTTACAATTTGTACGGAAACGAGATGGCAGTTATAAGAGTCGAGGGTCATGAAAGGGAAGCAGTGGTTGGGAAGGGAGTGAGACAGGTTTGTAGCCTCTCGCCGATATTATTCAATCTGTATATAGAGCAAGCAGTAAAGGAAACAAAAGAAAATTTCGGAGTAGGTATTAAAATCCATGGAGAAAAAAAAAAAACTTTAAGGTTCGCCGATGACATTGTAATTCTGTCAGGGACAGCGAAGGACTTGGAAGAACAGTTGAACGGAATGGACAGTGTATTGAATGGAGGGTATAAGATGAACATCAACAAAAACAAAACGAGGATAATGGAATGTAGTCGAACTAAATCGGGTGATGCTGAGGGAATTAGATTAGGAAATGAGACGCTTAAAGTAGTAGATGAGTTTTGCTATTTGTGGGGCAAAATAACTGATGGTGGTCGAAGCAGAGACGATATAAAATGTAGAGTGGCAATGGCAAGGAAAGCGTTTCTGAAGAAGAGAAATTTGTTTACATCGAGTATAGATTTAAGTGTCAGGAAGTAGTTTCTGAAAGTATTTGTATGGAAGTGAAACATGGACGATAAATAGTTTGGACAAGAAGAGAATAGAAGCTTTCGAAATGCGGTACTACAGAAGAATGCTGAAGATTAGATGGGTAGAACACATAAATAATGAGGAGGTGGGGTATAGAATTGGGGAGAAGAGGAGTTTGTGGCACAACTTGACAAGAAGAAGGGACCGGTTGGTAGGACATGTTCTGAGGCATCAAGGGATCACAAATTTGGCATTTGAGGGCAGTGTGGAGGGTAAAAATCGTAGAGCGAGACCGGAGATGAATATACTAAGCAGATTCAGAAGGATGTAGGTTGCAGTAAGTACTGGGAGATGAAGAAGATTGGACAGGATAGAGTAGCATGGAGAGCTGCATCAAACCAGTCTCAGGACTGAAGACCACAACAACAACAACAACAACCTAATTTTGGACATGAATCTCTTTATATATGGATGTCTGTGAGACTACTCCGCATAGAAAGCTGTGGTTTTTGCTTATCGCTACTTGATACGCAGTGCTCAATGTTGGCTACCCCGCTGTTTATGTCTGCCGCTTGGCTTCATAATAAAATAGGTGACTTTAGTGGAATCGTGTGCTCTGGTGCAGTTTGACAAAATATAAACACGTCTATAAGTGACACACTCCTTACGAAACGTAAGTACAGCAGTAATCATCATTCTAGAAAGGCAAAATCATATGGTACTCACAACGAAGAACCCATCAGCGGTGAGAAGCAGATGATCACAATGCAACGCCAGCCAACAAGAGAGACACGCCCAATACCAGGAGCTATTTCAAAAGAAAGAACTGCATTCCTGAAGCTGTTATTGATCAAGCCAATTTATAGTGATATGCCTCAGCCAGACGTCTTCCGAAAGTGTCTACGTGTGCGCATTTAGAATCCCCATGAGTAATGACACAAGTACCAAAGAATAGGAGTGTTAGAGGTGATAAAATCTCAGAAATGGGCAGTCAATGATGCTGTGTTATCAGTTGATGATGAAAACATGGGGAGAATAAGAATGCTACTGTATTTCTACATCAGCTCTGGCTGTCATACTCTAAAGGGACTGCAAGCTAGAGATGAATTAAAATTGGCCGTCACAAGCTGCAGCCGAGTTCAACACCAAATAAGCGAATTCATCCTGAAGACAGATGCTTTCAGAGAAAGAGGGACAAGGGAGAAGATCCTGACGAACCTGCAGGGTGCATCTGAGCCTTCGTTTAAAAATATGAGGAGGTTTTTATCATTTGCAGCTTCGAACTCTAATTTCACAAAATGATTTTTTACAGTCAATGTTTCTACACTCACCAAGGGTCGGTGCTGGGGCCACTGCTGTTTCTTATTTATGTAAATGATATGCCTTCTAGTATTACAGGTGTTTCAAAAATATTTCTGTTCGCTGATGACACCACCTTGGTAGTGAAGGATCTTCTGTGTAATATTGAAACAGTATCAAATAATGTAGTTCGTGAAATAAGTTCGTGGCTTGTGGAAAATAATTTGATGCTAAATCACAGTAAGACTCAGTTTTTTACAGTTTCTAACTCACAATTAAACAAGAACCGATATTTTGATCAGACAGAATGGCCATATTATAAGCTAGACGGAGCAGTTCAAGTTCCTAGGCGTTCGGATAGATAGTAAGCTGTTGTGGAAAGCCCACGTCCAGGATCTTGTTCAGAAACTAAATGCTGCTTTATTTATCATTAGAACAGTATCTGAAATAAGTAACAGTTCAACACGAAAAGTAGTCTACTTCGCATATTTTCATACACTTATGTCGTATGGTATTATTTTTTGGGGTAATTTTTCTTATTCAAAAAGGGTATTTTTGGCTCAAAAACGGGCTGTTCGAGCTACATGTGGTGTAAGTTCGAGAACCTCTTGTCGACCCCTATTCAATAGTCTGGGAATTCTGACATTGCCCTCACAGTATATATTTTCTTTAATGTCGTTTGCTGTTAGCAATATTAACCTATTCCCAAGAGTTAGCAGCTTTCACTCAGTTAATACTAGGCAGAAATCAAATCTGCATGTGGAATGCACTTCCTTGACTCTTGTGCAGAAAGGAGTGCAGTATTCAGCTGCATCCTTTTTCAATAAGCTACCACAAGAACTCAAAAATCTTAGCAGTAGCCCAAACTCTTTTAAGTCTAAACTGAAGAGTTTCCTCATCGCTCACTCCTTCTATTCTGTCGAGGAGCACCTGGAAGAGCTAAAAATTAAGCGAATTCCAGTGTTACATTGTTGATTTTCTTTATTTAAACTTAAGACTTATCACCTGAACATGTTTTTTTATATTTCGTTTTATCTGTTTCTACTGTCGTGTTATAATTCTATGTATTGACTCGTTCCATGACCATGGAGACTTCTCCTTAATCTGGTCCTACGGAACAATAAATAAATAAAAAAAAGAATTAAGGATAATTGCAGAATGTAGTGCCGCACAACGTTGCACTACACAAAACTGGCAATAATAGCGTAGGCAGATAGGGAACACATACATCACGGTCTGGAGAACAGGCAGGCCACTCCATTCGCCTGATATCTTCGGTTTCAAGGTACTCCTCCACGATGGCAGCTCGGTGGGGCCGTGCGTTATCATCCATCAGGAGGAAGGTGGGACCCACTGCACCCCTGAAAAGGTGGACATACTGGTGCAAAATGAAATCCCGATATACCTGACCTGTTACAGTTCCTCTGTCAAAGACATACAGGGGTTTACGTGCACAAATCATAATCCCACCCCACACCATCAAACCACGACCTCCATACAGGTCCCTTTCAAGGACATTAAGGGGTTGGTATCTGGTTCCTGGTTCAAACCAGATGAAAACCCGGCGAGAATCACTGTTCAGCCTATAACTGAACTCGTCCGTGAACATAACCTGGGACCACTGTTCCAACGACCATGTACTGTGTTCTTTGCATCTGGCTTTACGAGCTCTCCTGTGACCAGGGGTCATACGAATACAACTTGCAGGTCTCCGGGCGAATAAACCATGTCTGTTCAGTCATCTGTAGACTGTGTGTCTGGAGACTACTGTTCCAGTGGCTGCGGTAAGGTCCCGAGCAAGGCTATCTGCAGTACTCCGTGGCCGTCTGCGGGCACTGACGGTGAGATATCGGTCTTCTTGTGGTGTTGTACACTAAAGACGACCCGTACTGTAGCGCCTGTACACGTTTCCTGTCTGCTGGAATCGTTGGCATAATCTTGAGATCACACTTTGTGGCATACGGAGGGCCCGTGCTACGACCTGCTGTGTTTGACCAGCCTTCAGTGGCCCTAGTATTCTACCCCTCATAACGTCATCAGTATGTGTTATTTGAGCCATTTTCAATACACAGTCACCATTAGCACGTCTGAAAACGTCTGCGCGCTTACTCGCTGCACCGTACTCTGACATGCACCAAAACACCTCTGCGGATGTGGACTGCTACCAACGCCACCGTGCGACGACCACAGGTCAAATTCACTGCATGGTCATACTCCGAGGTGATATAAACCCACAAACCGCCCACCAAGGCACTGTTTCACCACGTATCAGCATTATCCTTACTTTATGAGCATGAGTGTATATCTCAAAAGCTAAACGCGAAACTTTGTAAACTGCTTTATAGTAACCTACTTCACCTACAGAAGCACCTTTTTGGCACTGCTCTGAACGGGTATTAAGTCAGGTGTTTGCATGTACAAACATTTAATGTAAGGAAAAATTTTCCATTCCATCGTGGCAGACTGTTACAACAAACACTGTGAAAACATGTGGTGAAAAAATTTGTCATGGTTATCGTATGTCACCTTGAGCACACCAGCCGGTTCCACGGTGGCAGTACAAGATAGGGCCACGCTTACAAAACCACAGTACAGCTTACATGCGACACTGTCTGTGTTGGCGCGCACTCAAACATTACTGTGACAAATTGATATACAGCTGCCGCGTATAGTGCGACAAGAACTGCCCAGACGGCGCGCATGACCGGCTTAAGACATATTTTCGAAAACCAACGGTACGTACAAATAGTAATTAAAATGCATATAATTAAACCAAATCAAACAAATAAAACCCCAAAAAATATAACTACCCCCATATAAAGAACAGATAAAGTGATTATATAAAAAATATGTCATTAAAACACCATCACAGGGAGTAAAACAGCCACATTTTGGAGTACATTCATAGCGTACGCATTCTGAATCGATAAAACTTCAAGATACCAGGATCGGGGCAGTCTTAAGCATCGCAAACATGAGACAAAAACATTCTTAATCACTAGAATAAAGAAACAAGACTCATCAAATCTAAAGACGTAAAGCCATGCACGGCTAAAAGTCATTAAAAATTCCTATTTAAAATATGATTCCCCCAACTTCCCACACAAGAAAACAAGTGATGCTGGCGACATAAAATAATATTGCAGCAAAATTCGGAACACTGTTAACATTGTATCATAATATATTTTATTACTGCTAACAAGTTGATCGTTCAGTAAAATGTGTAACAATTTCCAGCTCCTCTAGTAGACTCAACTTCTTCCCCTTCTAAGCAAGGTGTAGTATCCTCAGGTTTCCTACTGTGGAGGACTGGTGCCCACTGGACTTCAGATCCACAGCTAATACGGAATTTTGTTTATCTGACCTTTCTTATTTAACAGGTTCTCCCCGAACCTGGTCTTGAACCTTCTGTCAGTCTGGCCTATAAATGACTCTTCTCGACCTCTACACTTCAATCCATATACGGCTGATCCTACATACTTATCTATCGGAGGGGTTCATTGTGAATACAATTATACTGAAGCTTAGTACGATACACAATACGCAAATCCAGGTTTTTAGGCAGCGAGAGCTGCTAAAAACAATTATCTCTTAGAAATGAGTTCCGTCGCACCAACACATAAATATACTAGTTGAATAGCATTATCATTCTGACGAGCTAATGCAGGTTGTAAGTGGTTACAGCATCGAAATAAAAAAAAAAAAAAAAGGTATTCACACAACAACAGTGGCACCGGTAGCGCCTTATGGTTTTAAGAGAACAATATGTCGCAAGTAAATGAAGTAACTTCCGACTGACTTCGAAGCTCATCGTCAGTTTAGCAGATACTTTTGCTGAAAGCTGTGTTTATAGTTCTCTGCTCTCTCAAATTTCGTCGTTTCTTCTGTGACGCTAGCCAGAACGGTTGAAACAAAGCGCTCTATTGGTGTCTACGAAAATAGAAACCATTCTTGAGTGCCAAAATAGCTGCCTACCATTCGCCTCGCTAGCTTAAATCTCCTAAGCACTCGCACATACAACTATTACGGTGCCGTCTAGCATCTGCAGTCTAAAGTTTAGATGTAGCTCACAACGCTGTTTCACTGAAAAATTGTGTCAATTCTGAGAAACAGGGATAACACTGCAATAAGTAACTATTTACTATCAAAAATTGTTCTGAGCAGTATGGGGCTTAACACCTAAGGTCATCAGTCCCCTAGAACTGAGAACTACTTAAACCTAACTAATCTAAGGACATTACACACATATATGCCCGAGGCAGGATTCGAACCTGCGACCGTAGCGGTCGCGGAGTTCCACACTGAAGCTCCTAGAACCGCTCGGCCACAACGGCCGGATATTTACTATCAAGTCTAGCGTTTCCTGAGCAGATTTTTGGTGCCACCGAAACATAGCACCAGTATTAAACAGCACATTTTGCAGATCTCACTATGTCTGACACGAATTAATTACACCAGCTTCTACTTGCTTCCGTACGCACACCAAAAAAAGTTTTGCATCACCCCAGTTCCCAGAACTCCTGAAGATAGACGTTGACTGTGGATATTGTATCAAAGAGACACGTCCTTTGACTGCTCACAGATGTCATTAAACACGCCCAAAGATATAAACAACCATGCATGAGCAGCGCCTATTAGACGGAGGGGGTCCGACAACCGATGAGTTCCATTCATTCCACCAGGAAGGAGGTACATGGCTCGTGTTGTCTGTAGTTCAACCATGCCTAGACGGTCAATACCGCGGTTCGATCGCTTGCGCATTGTTACTTTGTGTCAGGAAGGGCTCTCAACAAGGGCGTCTCGGAGTGAACCAAAGCGATGTTGTTCGGACATTGAGGAGATACAGAGAGACAGGAACTGTCGATGACATGCCGCGCTCAGGCTGCCCAAGGGTTACTACTGCAGTGGATAACCACCACCTACGGATTATGGCACGGAGGAAACCTCACAGCAACGCCACCATGTTGAATAATGCTTTTCGTGCAGCCACAGGACGTCGTGTTAAGACTCAAACCGTGCGCAACAGACTGCATGATGCGCAACTTCACTCCCGACGTCCATGGCGAGGTCCACCTTTGCAACCACGATACCATGCAGCACGGTAGAAATGGGCCCAACATACCGAATGGACCGCTCAGGATTGGCATCACGTTCTCTTCAGTTATGAGTTTTGCATATGCCTTCAACCAGAAAATCGTCGGAGAATTGTTTGGAGGCAACCCGGTCAAGCTGAATGCCTTAGACACACTCTCCAGCGAGTATGGGAAGGTGGAGGTTACCTGCTGTTTCGGGGTGGCATTATGTGGGGCCGACGTACGGAAATCGTCTTAATGGCTGTACGATACATGAATGCCGTCCTCCGACCGATAGCTCAACCATATCGCGGCATATTGGCGAGGCCTTCGTCTACATGGACGACAATTCGTGTCTCAATGTGCATACCTTGTGAATGACTTTCTTCAGGATAACGACATCCGCTGGACTACAGTGGCCAGCATGTTCTCCAGACATGAACCCTATCGAACATGTCTGGGATAGATTGAAAAGGGCATTTTATGGACGACGTGATCCACCAACCACTCTGAGGGATCTACGCCGAGTCGCCGTTGAGGAGTGGGACAATCTAGACCAATAGTGCCTTGATGAACTTGTGGATAGTATGCCACGACGAACACAGGTATGCATCAATGCAAGAGGACGTGCTATTGGGTATTAGAGGTACCAGTGTGAACAGCAATTTGGACCACCACCTCTGAAGGTCTCGCTGTATGGTGGTGCAACATACAATGTGCGGTTTGCGTGAGCAATAAAACGGGCGCAAATGATGTGCCTGGAGGATAGCGTACCTGGTCGGTGTTTCTGTCTAGTGACTTAATCAGACGAAGGAACTCGCAATAGAGACCACCGTTACCAGCTTCCGGCATTTTCTATTGGTTCAAATGGCTCTGAGCACTATGGGACTTAACATCTATGGTCATCAGTCCCCTAGAACTTAGAACTACTTAAACCTGACTAACCTAAGGACATCACACACATCCATGCCCGAGGCAGGATTCGAACCTGCGACTGTAGCAGTCGCGCGGCTCCGGACTGAGCACCTAGAACCGCTAGACCACCGCGGCCGGCATTGTCTATTGTTATTGTTGTTGTACACATGAGGCTGTGTTTTGTGCTGCGTTTGTAGTTACTAAGTGTTTTGCATATTTAAGTACTGTATAATACAGTGAAGGAAAAAATCAGAAACGCAAAAAACAATAACGTACAAAAATGTAATTTCGGGAAAACGTTTGTCGAGGTAACAAGTGTAAGTGATTAACATTGCAAAATAACAGGTTACAATAAGTACGAGATGAGCCATTCAAACTGTAAGATGCTGGTACTTTAGTAACGGGTGTAAAGATTGTTGAATGCAAGCATGCAAACGTGCTTACGTAGTATTGTACAGGTGGTAGCCTGTGGAATGGAGTTCCATGCCTGTTGCGCTTGGACGGTCAACACAGGGACGGTTAATATTGTTTATGAATGACGCTGCAGTTGTCGTTCTGTGATGCCCCATACGTGCTGAATTAGAGATAAATCTGGTGAGCGACCATCCAGCGCCACATGTCGACACTCTGCAAAGCATGTTGGGTTTGCAGCAGTGCTATGTGGGCGAGTATTATCCAGTTGGAAATCAGCCCCAGGAATGCTGTCCTTGAATGGCAGCACAACATATCGATCCACCAGACTGGCGTACAGATTTGCAATCGGGATGTTTGGGATAATCACGAGAGTGCTTCTGCTGTCATACGAAATCGCACCCCAGACCATAACTGCAGTTGTAGGTACAGTGCGTCTAGGACGCAGACACGTTGGTAGCAGGCCCTCAGCTAACTTCCTCCAAACGAGCACATAGCCATCACAGGCACCGAAACAGCTTTCATCAGAGAACACAAGAGACCCCTACCCTGCCCTCGAATGAGCTCTTACTTGACACTACTCGAGTCGCAAATGGCGCTGGTTTGGGGTCATTCGAATGCACGCTAGAGGGCGTCCTGTTCGGAGCTATCCTTGAAGTAACCGATTTGTAACAGATCGTTGTGTCACTGTGATGCCAACTGTTTCTCAAATTGCTGCTGCAGCTGCAGCACGATGCGCCCGAGCCATGCGCTGAACACAATAGTCTTCCCGACAGGAAGCGCTATGTGGCCATATGGAGCCTGGTATTCTTGGGACTCTACTTTCCCGTGACCACTTCTGCCAGCTATCATGTACAGTGGCTATATTCCTCGCAAGCCTTTCTTCAATTTCACAGAAGGAACATTCACTTTCTTTTCGTATCCTTATTACACGACCTCGTTCGAACTCAGTGAGGTGTTGATAATGGCGTCTTTGTCGCCTTAAAGGCATTATTGACTAAAATCAACTCACCATGTTCAGTTTTAAAAGTACAATTCGAAACTGTATATTTAAGGTATTTTGAACATATTGTTTATTTTTCAGTTACAGGGTTTTATGGTGTGTAATATTCTCTATACATTTAAAACAAGTTATATAACATGTGGTCGGTTAAGGAATGTTTCATCTTCATGAACCATCTTGTATCTTGGAATGGAACTAGTCTGACCACAGAACACGTAATGTTTGGTAATGAACTGAATTGCTTTAATGTCTTAACAGCTTTCCTGTCTTAAAAATGGAAATTTGTGTTATTTGCGAACAGTTTCCATTTCAAAATGTTTTTAACGTTTAAGTTGTTTTTGATTTCACTTACTGGTTCGGGGCCTGCTGTAGAGTAATAATGAAACACACAGGCCATGAAATACATTACTGATATGACTGTCCCACTTGCAACTCTTCCGAATTTGAATAGAATATTTGTTCCTAGGTACATGACAATGTTGTATCTTCAACTGTACAGGGCAAGTCAAAATGGACTTTACAACTTTTTAATGTTATAGAAACATTGAGATAACTTAACAGAGCTGGTAGATGTGTCATTTTGTAGCAAACAACCTCAAGCTTGATTCACGTAGTGCATCAGTACGCCATTCCGCCACCAGGAGCGCCAGCATAGTGCGCAATGAAAATGGTTACTTTCGTTGGTGCGGGGCGTGCTCGCTATGTGATTTGGTTTCATGAAATGAACTCTTCAACAACTTACCGGCGTATTTCAAACCGAATGCTCCAAACAACCTCCAAGCAGACCTACAATTTACTCTTGCCACAAGAACTCACACTCGTAATTTTAACAGTAAACCACAAGTAATGCATAGCACGTCTCTTGTACCGTCCGCGTCTGGATCTGGACATGCTTCTCCGCAACACTATCACGCTTACTGAGAGTACCAGTGACGAAACAAGCTGCTCTTCGTCATCTCTCCTGTTAATCTTACCTGATAAGTGTTCCAAAGTGGGGAGCAATATTCAAGTGTCGGTCGAAAGAGGGTCTTGTAAGGTACCTCCTTCGTGGATGTACACACAACGTGAGGACTCTTCCGATGAGGCTCAGTTTAGCATTTACCACTGCTACCGTTCCACTTTAAAACTCTCCGTATGCCTGCCTCCATATATTGAATAGACGTGACTGCTTCCAGTGATGCTCCTTCCTTTCGAGCAAGACGTTACATTTATTTATGCTGAGGAGACACTGGCAGTCGCTGCACAGAACGACGATCCGGTGAAGCTCTTCCTGTATTTCCCTATACGGGGAGTCTATTGTAAGTGCAAAAAGAAGACTCGAGTAAACAATGAAACAAGAAAATATTCCTGACAGACATAGGTTCAGAAACCAATGGTTCCAGGTAGAATGTTTGGTGGATATTATATGAGGGACACATCATGTACAGTGTTTGTAAGCCCCGACCTCACCTAACTTTCCAGTGTGAGTTGCCTTCTGCCAATGGATCCTTACAAAATGTTGGAATGATGCATGGTTCAGTACATATAATACGGAAAGCAATGGCTAAGCTGAAAATTTGTGACGGTCTGGGATTAGAACACAGGTCTCCTTCTTAATAGGCAGATGCTCCGATAACTTTTTCTTTGTTTTTTAATTTCTGTAATGTTTTTATTTTTTGCTTTTAGTAACTACTTTTTTCCCTTCGTATTTCCCCAAAAGAAATCATTTGGCGATTTGAAAAAAACGATTTGTTTACTTGGTGGAAAAAATATCACTGCATTTGTTTATCTCCTGCATACAGAAACGGAACAGTAAATTAAAAACAAATGCATCGTCAGGGAATCGAACCCGGGCCCTCTACAAAGTTTAATTTGTTTATATAATTTTTTCTACATAATTAATGAGCACAGTAAGCGGCATGCTGAGGAGGAAAGGCGGGCATAGGTCGAATTCCGAAGCATGGCCATGATGTCTCTCTCCTCCTACCACACAGTCACATTTTTTTCTTTTTTTTATATAATAATCAACAAATACATGGGAGCCATACGCCAAAAATTATGACGATAATGTGAACGAAAAAGGGGCGGCTTACCCATTGGGAGCACTGTAAAGAAGCGGGCAGCCAGTAAGAGGCAGCCGTCATCGCTGAGCAACCCTAACACAATGGTCATTGCAATTGCACGGACTATACTTATGGGCACCTGCCTATTATCCTCATTACTTGCCGCATTTCGCCGATTACTGTAAGAGTTCGAGTCTGGTGTACATCTGCACTGGAGATATCATTGCCAGTCTAGGCTTAATTATCTGAATATGTATATGGTGTCTGTTCTTTCGGACATATCCGAACTGGCAAATGTGATGAACTGTCATAATTCTACCATCGTACGACATCTGCATGCAATAGTGAAGGTTCAAAAATCGGGTGTATGGGATCCGCAAGCTCTAAGCCAAAGTCACAAAAATCAGCAGGTGGTTATCTGTGCATCTTTGCTTGCTCGTCATCTGTTGGATCGTAAACAAGGAGAATTCGCGTCCTGTATCGTTACTGGTGACGAGAAATGGTGTACTTGTCCCAACATAAGGAAAAGCAAGGAATCGTTGAGCCGAAACAAAGCACCAACGCCCCGCATGAAGACCTGCGTGCGTGCACAAAAGATACTGTTACGCATCTGGTGAAACAGCAACATTGAGGTGTACCACGTATTGCTACCCCGACGTGTAGCTTCGCATCTAACATTTATTGTCAACAACTGAACGCAATCCAGCAACAATGACCAGGAAGGATGCGTGAAGTGATGCTACTCCTCGATAACGCAAGCCCGCGTTCTGCTAGACTGACAAAAAGAGACTACACAGGAGTCGTGTTGGGAAGTCATTCCGCACGCACCTTATTCACCAGATATTACACCATCAGATTTTCACCTTTTCCGCTCTGTACCGAAAAGCCTTCAACAAACTTTCTTTCTGGATAAAAATACGCTCCGAACATGGCTCTACGAGTTGCTCGACCCAAAAGCACGTGATTTCTACAATCGGGGATTCTAAAAGTTACCCCGGGTTGGTTGGTTGGTATGTTTGTGGGATTGAAGGGACCAGGCTACTAGGGCCATCGGTCTCTTTTTCCACGAACTTGAAACAACCACAAGGAATAAAAACAATGGAGATGACAAGAGACGACACAAGACGAGAAAGACACAGACAGAGACCAGAAAAAAAGGATTAAAATCACACCGAGTATGACAGTGGTTGGCCGATCACAGAAACGAAAAAGGAAAAGCCAATCACCAAGAAACGCACTAAAAACCTCAGTCTAAAATCGTACACACAATCAACACAAAAAAGGACAAACACTTAGATCAAGCAATAAAAACCCCCTGCACGAATAAAACTCAAAACTAAATCTGTCTTCGCAACGTCATCTGATAAAAGTCCATGAAGCGTATCAGGCAGTACAAACGTCTGCCTGAGCGGAGTCAAAAGCGGGCAGTACAACAAGATGTGGACCACCGTCGAAGCTGACCCGCAGCGACATAAAGGTTGTTCCTCGCGGCGCAATAAATAGCTGTGCGTCATCCAGGTGTGGCCAATGCGCAGCCGGCAGAGGACAGCTGAGTCCTTGCGAGAGACCAGCAAGGAGGAGCGCAACGCACCGGTAGCCTCCTTGATGGCCCGAAGTTTGTTGGATGAAGGAAACAGTAAAAGAAAACATGTTATTGATGACTAAAGACTTTGTTATCTGTATCTGTTGTGTTTATTAAACTTACGGAAAAAAACATTAAGAACTTATGGACCAACCTAACTAACACACCCTACAAAGAAGATTGAAATCCGAGGAGATTGAAATCAGTTGTAAGGAATCTGTGACACTTCAAATGGAGATTCTCAAGCGAATATTAGAAGAAAATTGCGAATAAATGCTTTTGTTTATTTACTTATTGCTTATTTAGCCTGACCAGATTTGGGACTTAAGGCCCTCTCATCGTATGACCAGCATACGAGAGTCCAGGCTAAGGCCGCTGGCTAAGACTGGGTTTCAAAAGTTGATTTAAGATTTGGCAGAAAATTTTAAACTGTCTGAAAGACTGAACAGAGGAAAGAAATTGACAGTAGAGATTTGTGTCAAAGCTTAATGAAGAAGCATTCATAACTCTCAGAGAACCTCTGTCCACTAGTTTAAAGTCGTGTGTCATTTCCAGTCGACCACAAGTTGAAACTGACTGTTTTATTATATTGCGCTTTTGATATATGAACAAATTAAGTTGTAAGCGAACCACAAAACCTACATTTGTTGCATAGCCCATGATACGCGGTATTTTTCTTAACAACTCGAATTGCAAGTCTCAGAACATCTTTTCTTGATCCGTTTCATTTTGGTTATAAATCTTATTTTTTTCGCTATTTACACCAAAGAAATCTTCAAGTAAGGGTTTTATGCAATTGTACCTCATTTAAAAACACCAGAGAAAGCTTTATAGCAATTTTTCCGTAAGTGGTTGACAGTACCCGCCGTTCCCCTAAATCTTAAAGGCGCTTGGAATACTTGCCATGACGGAAACTCACTCGCCCTAAAGCCAGCATGACAGGCTCTGAAAAAATTACTTCTCAAAGACGTACAGAAAGCCCGAACCATTACATATATCTAAATCTACATCTACATCGACACCTACACGTGTCGTGTCGGAGAGTACGTTTAAGCACAGCTAGCCAACGTCTTTCCTGACACACTTGAAAACTGGCTGAGGGAAAAACGATTATATAGATAATTACTATTAAAAACAGTCTTGATCACGATTTATCTAACAAGGTGACCGGTTTCGACCACTACTGTGGTCATCTTCAGACCATTGAGTAGGAACCTCTTTCTGTTGGAGCAGTGATTCTCCAACAGAAAGAGGTTCCTACTCAATGGTCTGAGGATGACCACAGTAGTGGTCGAAACCGGTCACCTTGTTAAATAAATCGTGATCAAGACTGTTTTTAATAGTAATTATTTATAAGACATTGATCACTGCTGTTCCCGTAATGCATTCAAAAGTAATTGATTATATAAATGTTTCCATGCGAAACCAGATTTCTCGTATCTCCTATCTCGTTCGACCAGTACTTGAGTATTGCTCGTCAGTTTGGGACCCAGACTACGTATGATTGAGAGAGAGGAAACAGAGGAGATCAAAAGAAGAGCAGAGCAGAGCAATTCGTTACAGATCTATTTAGTCAGCGCGAAAGAGGCATGGAGACGCTCAACCAACTGTAATGGCAGACGCCACAAGAGTGGCATTCTGCTTCATGACGTCTTCTGTTAAAATTTCGAACGCGCACGCTCATATACGAGTCAGCCAATATACTGCTTCCTCTGACGCACATCTCGCGAGAAGTCCGTGAAGGTACAGTTTCAGAAATTCTAGCTTGCACAGAGGCCTCCCAACAATCATTTTTTTCCGCAGACAATTTGCGACAGCAACACCGGAGGGAGGAATAGACAGTGATACGCACTGTGAAGTGGTTTGCGGAGTGTAGATGCAGATAGGCCTAGATATATATATACCTTGTCTTCACGGTTCTTACAGGAGGTATACTTTGATAGAAGTAGAATCGTTCAGCAGTCAGCCGAAAATGCCGATTCTCCAGTGTGGAGGCGGCAGCCTTCTTACAGACACCGAAGGCCGGCTCTAGCATCCACACAGAATGAGACCAAGGTCATGGCCAGGAATGGTGTGTTAACCAGTCTCCTCTAATTCGCTGTCACTGTTGGAAGAACTGCTGACTTCCTCCATGACGAAGCTCCACTGTGTACCTACTCGAACAGTAAGGGCTGAGTTTCCACTCAGTAAACCATATTGATGGTCTCCTGGCCCTCTTCGCCTCACAGATTGTGCCAGTTTCCCCTACAACTCTGGAAAGAGGCTTTTACGAGGTGCTACACGCAGAGCCTGTTGGTCCATTGTATTTGTTTTTCTTTCAAGGAGATGTTACTTCTCGCTACTTGCTCTCCATGCGGGTTTCTGACCTGCAGAGTTTGGCCTCCCAAGAGAGGACAGGGTGACAGATTTTCGTGGACCCCATAAAGCAGTATGCAATGAACTTAATAACATTTTGAGATACTATCTAGAATACTACTCACTGGCACATTAATGCGACTTTCCACCAAGTACTGTGACATGGATATTTTCTTCCATGTTGCAAAGTGATTGTATATATGAGAAAACTTTCATCACCCTCATCGTACTGGTTCAGTAGACAAAGATGTCTGTTAATACAGATATCACCATACTGTCGACACATCTCAAACAGGAAATGTAATAAAGTGCAACAGGTGCTCCCGTCCTTACTGCAGACACAACATCGCTGTTACAGCAGTCTACAGATACCAGTTCATAGGTGTTGGCGACTGATGGGATCGTGTATACGATGGGAGTTCACCCCCTCACCGTCAGTTAAGGAGTGAATATTAACAAATAACATCGAAACGACTGCTGCAGGTTGAAAGTTAACCTGGCATGGGAGGCCACAATAAAAGTTAACCCACGGTGCTGACTATATACAATGATTGAGACTGTAGCAAAATTTACTAACATTTATTTTTTAAAAGGAAAACAGAAATAAATTATAATTATTGATTGAATATTGTACACAACTAACAGTTGGGTTAAGAGGACAATGGACAAGTATCCTGGGTGGCAGAAGCGAGTCAAGTACTCTCCCCTAAAAAAGTACACTACTGGCCATTAAAATTGTTACAGCAAGAACAAATGCAGATGATAAACGGGTATTCATTGGACAAATATACTAGAACTGACATTTGATTACATTTTCACGCAATTTGGGTGCATAGATCCTGAGAAACCAGTACCCAGAACAACCACCTCTCGCCGTAATAACGGCCTTGATAAGTCTGGGCATTGAGTCAAACAGAGCTTGGATGGCGTGTACAGGTAAAGCTGCCCATGCAGCTTCAGCACAATACCACAGTTATCAAGACTAGTGACTGGCGTATTGTGACGAGCCAGTTGCTCGGCCACCATTGACCAGACGTTTTCAATTGGTGAGAGATCTGGAGAATGTGCTGGCCAGGGCAGAAGGCGAACATTTTCTGTATCCAGAAAGGCCCGTACAGGACATGCAACATGCGGTATGCATTATCCTGCTGAAATGTAGGGTTTCGCAGGGATCGAATGAATGGTAGAGCCACGGGTCATAACACATCTGAAATGTAACGTCCACTGTTCAAAGTGCCGTCAATGCGAACAAGAGGTGACCGAGACGTGTCACCAATAGCACCCCATACCATCACGCCGGGTGAAACGCCAGTATGGCGATGACGAATACACTCTTCCAATGTGCGTTCACCGCGATGTCGCCAAACACGGATGCGACCATCATGATGCTGTAAACAGAACCTGGATTCATCCGAAAAACTGACGTTTTGCCATTCGTGCACCCAGGTTCGTCGTTGAGTACACCATCGCAGACGCTCCTGTCTGTGATGCAGCGTCAAGGCTAACCGAAGCCATGGTCTCCGAGCTGATAGTACATGCTGCTGCAAACGTCGCTGAACTGTTCGTGCAGATGGTTGTTGCCTTGCAAGCGTCCCCATCTGTTGACTCAGGGATCGAGACGTGGCTGCACGATCCGTTACAGCCATGCGGATAAGATGCCTGTCATCTCAACTGCTAGTGAAACGTGACCGTTGGGATCCAGCACGGCGTTCCGTATTACCATCCTGAATCCACCGATTCCATATTCTGCTAACAATCATTGGATCTCGACCAACGCGAGCAGCAACGTCGCGATACGATAAACCGCAATCGCGATAGGCTACAATCCGACCTTTATCAAAGTCGGAAACGTGATGGTACGCATTTCTCCTCCTTAGACGAGGCATCACAACAAAGTTTCACCAGGCAACGCCGGTCAACTGCTGTTTGTGTAAGAGAAATCGGTTGGAAACTTACCTCGTGTCAGCACGTTGTAGGTGTCGCCACCGGCGTCAACCTTGTGTGAATGCTCTGAAAAGCTAATCATTTCAATACTACAGCGTCTTCTTCCTGTCGGTTAAATTTCGCGCCTGTAGCACGTCATCTTCGTGGTGTAGCAATTTTAATGGCCAGTAGTGTAGATAACGCAATCTGGACTTATCTGACGCTGAGCAGACTTTGATATATAATCTACAGAAGTTTCTCAATATAGTTATAGCTGAGAGCAAGTGGCGATTGGGATCTATACGCTCTGACAAGGCCGAAGCAGCAGTACGTTACCCTGTTTGCTTCATGCGGCGATGTAAATTGCAGCTAGCGGGAAGTGCGCGGTGGTGGCGAGACGTGGAGGCGGCACCTGTGAATCGACCGCGGCCACGAAAGAAATTCAAAACTCTCGCGGTCTAGCTATCAGGTAGACGGATCGCAATTTACTCTCTACCAGAGCCCTGAAATCATGGTAGATTTCAGTGTGTGACACGCCCGTTTGCTGGTCGTACCAAGGACCAATTTGACTCACTTATATGACAGAATGCACAAGAATACCAAACGTCAAGACTGGTAGACCAAAAACGAATAAGTTTGCCCTCGGCAAATGAGTAGTTCAGGACGTTTGAAGTCACACTGATTGCACAGTAAGAGCGTCACCACAGGCTCGCCGGTCTAACTACTCACAAGCGAATTCAGTCTTAGGACAGGTCGCAAGTACCAACCACACATGCCAGAGCTTCGACCAGAAGATGCTTCCAGACTAAAGTCCAGAACCTGAGTGCTTCGCACCTCTCCAGATAAAAAAATTCCGTTTTCCTGCAAAGTGTACAAACGACACCGCCTTCACGCTGTCTTGAGCCTCTCACAGGGCTTTAGAGGCGCTAAATTTGCCCTCAAACATGACAGCACAAACTCCTATCGAACCAGGGCAAGAGTTAAGAAACCTGCATCTGTGGAAAGAAAAGAAACCGCCAATTACTGGCTTTTTTAAGTTTTCACAGAGGTGGAAGATGTTTTTCTCCGAAGTCGGGTCGCTTCCCACAGCAACAAGTGAACAGATACAATTTTAAAGATCTTCATCTAAATCACGTGTGCCTTGGAGTACGTTAGTCCTAGCTATGAGGTGTAATAAAGATTCTATCTCTAAACGTTTCTCAGGTGCTGGAGTTTCTTATACAACCGAGGCAGTCGATGGAAGTGGGTCACAGGCCTATTTGCAGTATCAGCGAACACGAAAACTTGTGAATTTTTAGTATGCGTGGCTCCACACAACGCCCAGGCTATGACTCCACCGTGTTGACACGTCCCTTCAGTCCACCACCGCCAGCCCAGCCATATCTGCTGGCACTGCGGCAGGTAGCTTGGCATAGTTCTGCTAGAGACCGCTCTCGACTAGGGGATGCTCTGTCTGCTGTGTACAGCTGTGGGCCTGCCTGAGGGATGGGCTCACCGCCAATTGCTTTCAACTTCCAACATGCTGTTTCTGCAAGCTAAGAACCATAAAACTACCTCATGCTACCAGGCTCCATCGACTTCTGCTCAGGTTGTTAACTTTCTAGAGTCTTGCTGAAAGTGCAGAAGGTTGTAACAAAATCTTTAATAATTTCCTGTATAAGAAAAATAAGTGAGAGAGTAACTTGTCCTCTCTCAAGGAGTTACATTTTATTACATAAGTGAACAGTCCCCCAATCCATCAGTCAGAAGGACAGACATACAAAAACTCGAAGCAGGGAAGTCCTTGGTCCCTGGCTATAGTAGCGTAGCTCATCGACAGAGCCAGAGCCATTGCTCCAAAGAATCCTGCGGGCGTCATCAGCGACACTTTGAACATCGCCACCAATGAAAAACCTCCAGGCCACCGACCAATGAAGACCGTCAGAATGGTGTTATATATGGCGGACACAGAGGCACCAGTTTTATAATTCTGTATTACTCCTAGTTGAGCCGAGCGATCTAAGGCGTTGCAGTCATGCAGTGTGCGGCTGGTCCCGGCGGAGGTTCGAGTCCTCCCTCGGGCATGGGTGTGTGTGTTTCTCCTTAGGATAATTTGGGTTAAGTAGTGTGTAAGCTTAGGGACTGATGACCGTAGCAGTTAAGTCCCATAAGATTTCACACACATTTGAACATTTTTGAACTCATAGTTGCTAGCTGGTGTCAAACATTGCGCCGAGTTGTTGACAATTATCTCGACTGGCAAACGTTGAGTACATAAAGAAACACACCCATGACGGGCCTCGGCCTATAGCTAGCCACGGCTCCCACAAGTTGTCACTAGAGTAGCAGTTATTTCGCACAAGTTGAGTAAACTATATTTGTTCAAAGTGCCCTCGTGTCAGCTAATCGTTTGCTTGCCTGTCCATTTACTATGGCGACAGATCCTTTGGCCACTTTCCATCCATTTATCATTTGCAGCAGGGATATAACATTTGGTTCCTCAGAACATAGTGCTTAGCGATTCACATACGTAACACAGGATATGTATGCATTGCCTTGTTTTGTTGGTGCAGTTGGTCAGGGAATGTGATGTCAACTGTGTATGGAAGCAACTGCCATTTGTCTGATGATCGGTGGGAGAGAGAAGACCTATTCCTGGAGCTTTAGATCTACCGTACTGTGAGCTGTCGGGTTAGTAGAAAAATCTTCTTTATTAATTGTGCATATTGTGAAGGATCTTCAGTCGGTTCATATTCAAAAGGAGAAATTAAGTAATGCATTTTCCTCAAAATAGTGCGTTTTCTCGCAGAGAAATGTACAGTCTCATTCTAATTGCTTTATGATGGTTCTGTTGAATGAAATGAAACACAAATTAGGCTGTGTCGTGCAGATGACTGGGGTTTGTGAATGTGCAGAGATAATTCAGCTATCACAACATTTATTATCAAAACTAGTTTTTAACACAATCACTAAATTTTTAACAAAAATTCTCCTAGCACAGATACGATAATATGAGCAAAATCTTACTGTTTCAAAATGAATAACAATAACTCCCGAAATAATACTACAAAAATGTTCAGTGAGAGAAATAGCATTACAAATAATTTACTAAAAGTGGAAATAAGTCACTCTGTGTGTATATTACAGGATTCATAATTCATTAGGAATTCCGATTCAGTAACACTCGAAACTGTCCATCAGAGAATAATCAAAAAGTTAACAGAAAACGCTAATCTAAGAGACGTAAAATAATATTACAATTAAGATTTGAATTACACAGATTAAATACAACATAATCAACCAGGGACACAGTAAAGCTTGGCTGAGCCAAAATTTTATAGAAATTGGAAACCTTACGTGAATACACACATGCTATCTGGTAATATGAATGACATCAGGTCGTAAGAGTATAAACACTTCACATCGCTAGGCCTCTATTCTGTAGCATATCATGAAAATGCTGTGTCTGGACACAGTCCACCAACATAGCACGCAAGTCCAGCGGGTTGCAGATGCACCAGTCTGCAGGCGGCACGTCTTGGGGATCCACACACTAACTTTCCCAGATGACAACAGCAGCAGCAGGTTGTTTCCATGAATAACTCTGGAAGCCACCACCATGACAAGCAGTACTCAAATTGCCTATAGTCGGCACCATATCGCCGCTAGGAGGTATGGCGAATACGGCACCATTTGCTTGAACTGCCTCACGTGCCAGCAAATAGGCTTAGCGATATACGTCCACTTGAGCAGTATTTAGTTAGCCGCACGGCCTCGGAAAGCCAGTCTGAGCCGCCGCCTCGACCTGGAATTACACCCTCACAGCCACAACAGGGAGCTAGCTATCAGCTACGAGCTTCAGCCTCAATGATATATGCCTGTGTGGACTCTGGGACCAGGACTTTGTGTCACTGTGACTATGGACAGCCACAATCTTGTGGTCCATCTGGACTTAGACTGGTTCTATTTATGCTTATCAGTGATTATGGACTGCACTTGACATATAACTTCCACACTTGACTTTTGTCATAAAGTCAAGAGGCAATTATTCAGCATTCAGGATGGATCAAAAAGATCTTATTGTTCAATTAGCAGACAATTAACTGCTATGGTGCGTTTTATGTGAATCAATACTCTTATTTTTGTTAAAATAAAGTGATTCTTGTTTTAAGTATACCTATGAGATTTGTCTTGCTTGTGGAGCACGTGTAACGTCGTAGTAGATGCCAAACTCAAAATCTGAGAATTTAAGAACAATATTTTATCAGTACAAAAGCGAATCTGCCTTAATGGCTTCCTTCAACAGTTACAATGCGACTGAAAAAGATACATAAGATCACCATGCTAATGATATTGATCTGTAATCGTCTGTAGTAGATAGCGAGCAATCAGCTGTACAGTTTGAAAAAACAGCACGCACACAACTAAACAAGTCGCCATGATAAACTACAAAATCCACAAGTGTCGAAGTATGCAAATCCCATATTACAATGCTTGAAAGCTTCCTTGGGCGATCTTATGCACGGAGCACACAGCACTAATAACAGCCACATGGCAAGCACACCAAGCATATTCTTTCCGCGAACCAGCGCAACACAGGCTGGCCAAGTCTTCCTGTGTCTGACGTAGCTTTCCCGGTGTGGACAGCCACCAGCTGTTGTTCAGTAGAGATCAGAAACGCAGCGAGTAGAGTCTAACGTTTCGGATTGCATACTTCACAAGTCAAGACGCCACTGTTAACATCATTGCTAACAGACTTTTCAGTTCTGCTGTAGTTCATGAGTATGAGGAGTCCGAGAACTGTGGCGCTGCAATCGCTTCATACTCTTCGACGCGTTCCTCTTACTGCAGCATGGAACAGTGTAAGGCTATCAGATCTATTAGTAGGAAAGATGAGTACATTATCTTTCAGCAGTAAAGAGCGCTGACAAGGTGAAATTATCTATTGTTGGGATCAGATGGCCTTTAACAAAACGATGTGTTGTAAGTCTGTGGAGGGTATAGGACGAAAATTAATTGGCGCAAAGTACAGAATTACAAATGTGTTACTTTAGAGGAGGGCTGATAAGTGTTCCTCGGCTGTTGTCAAATGGTAACTGACTTTCACGTTTTTGGTGTTCTCCTCCTTACAAAGCCGTGGTGTGACATTGGTGCTCAGTCTACGAGATCGATATTACTTTGCGGATATAGCCACGAAAATGTTCCTGCAAAGGTGATTTGTTCTTACAGGCTTGACGTCTGTCCATGTGGACGTGAAGATTTAAGATTTCGTGCAAAACCTCATTATTTTCTATGATCACACCAAGTTCACGATGGAAATCAAAAGGACGGTGTCACGCTCTTCCTTTGCGTTCTCGTCAGTCTGAAACCCAATGAGTGTGTCAGATACAGCGTACACCGGATATGCAGTCACACGGCACGGTATCTAAAACCCTTGAGGCCTCACCACCCGGCTGAAAGAGTAATGTTCTAAGGACAGTTCACCAATAGGATTCCAGACTTGTCTCTGAACAACTGAGACACATACGAGAATTTTACCAGGATAATGGTTAAAATAAGCGAAAAATGTCGCAAGAAATTTCAGAAGGTATCTGTGAGCAGAACATAGCCGAAGAGAAGAGCAAAAAAGCTTGCGTTTTTTTTTTTACTTTCTGTGCTTGACTGGAAGTGAAGATTAACCGGTACGTTAAGAGACATAATATCATGTCAGTCTTCAGGCCTCCAGCTAAAATACAACTGATGAAGCCTGTAAAAGACATTTGATAAACTGCATGTGACTGCGGACACTGTTACGTTTGGCAGACCGTGTGCATAACAAGACAACGCCGGACTGAACATGCGAGGTGGTTGAGACCCAAATAGATCGGCGTATCGGCGGTAACTGAGCATGCAATGAAAAATGTACGTAAAATTGCTTACGACGACAACTCTATCGTCACAACTGCCAACACTGCGCATTTGTAAGGCACTGGATCCATATTCGGGAGGAAAGCGATACAAATGTCCGCTCGGCCATCCAGAGTTAGATGTTGCATGATTTCCCTAAATCGCTTAAGGCGAACGCCGAGAGTTTCCTTCGAAAGGGTAACGCCTGTTTCCTTCCCGAAGCTTACTCAGCCCGAGCTTGTGCTTCGTCGCTAATGACGTCGATGGAATGTAAAACTTCATTCGTCCTTTACTCTCCATAAAGATGACGGCTTGCAGCTCACTGGCGAATGGAACTAGGCCTCCGCAAAATTAAAGTTGGCGCGGCAGGCGCGGGGCGAAAACTCTGCCTTATATGGGGATGCACTGAGGACCAATGACGTCACAATCAGAGCTCTACAAGGGCGAGACTAGATACCATACTACGGCCCATGGCTAGAAAACAGAACATTCCATTTCAGGACATAGGATGGCAGTCCTCGAACCGTTGGATACTAGAAAGTGTGCCGCAAAAGTTCGGTGTGTTCGATCCCCTGTTGCACACGCTGTATACAGTGGACTTGCCAACACGTACACTTGTGCAGATCGCTCTGTACGCCGAAAGCACGGTCTTATTTACGCGTAGCATGAGCGGTCGGAGTATGCAGACAGCCTGTGACGATGTGTAGTCAAGAACTGCAAAATGGATGAGTTATGCAACTTGGCGAATAGCCAAGACCTCGTCGCAGCGAGACACCCAGTTCTAACAGACTTGAGTCAGGCGTATTGGGTCTGTGCAGCCAGAGAGCATCTACATGTCATTCTCGAGAGGTATCTAACAGTTCCAACAGGTTGAAGAACTAAGGTTAAAAGGCGTAAAAGCGCTGCGCCATCTTCACCCGCTGCTCTACTAGACGTCAACACTCTCCCAGAATGCTGCTGTCGGTCTGTGCAAGTCGCGACTGGGCGCAGTTTTGGAGAACGCATCTGTAGTCAGGGGAAAAGCGACTGCTCCCATATCGATCGCATACAGAGGTTGCAAAATAGAGCTATCTCGTGATCTTCGCACAGTGGAACTCCATCAAGTAGCAGCAATACCAAATCTCCGGGAGATCAGTTGACGACATTTGGCGGAATAGTATGTTCTTTTAACATAGAAATGTAATTTTGTTTTTGTGTGTTTCAGACCTGTACCGGAAAGGAAAGCCAAGACGACAAGAAACGAGCAACGGACGTACAGACGTCTGAAGGAAAAAAAAAGCCTGAGGGCCTCCACCGAAGATGGACAGTAAGTTCGAGGCTCGACGGTGGTCCGTTAGCACTTAACAATGACCGGAGAACATTCAAGTGAAAGCTCTTCGATCTGTAACCGCCGCTGGCAGCTGGAAGCTGGAGAAGAATTTATTCAGTCGTATTGTGCTGAAAGCATGCGTTCTCAATTAACGTGTTTGGTTTACATCAAAACAATATCCTCAGAGGGAAATATAGCTTTTATCATTAAATTTCGAACACATCTCGAATCAAGCATAAAAGTCATCCGTAACAGTGATCATTATCAGTGGAATACACCAACTAAGCGATCACTGCGGCTGAGTTCCTGTGGAAATTAGTGATTTAGTGAATGTATCTGCGTTTAACTGAAACAATGGTCTTAATCATCATGCTAAGTATTCGTCAAACACCGTGTAATTATGTTGCAAACTGACACATAGGTTTCTCCAGAAAGTAATTTCCGATCGGTCGCTCAATAGAAACAACAGTCAAAATCAGAAACATTTTATTTGCAAGAGTTAGCTACACTTTCCAGATACTTCCCTATATAGTCGCCGCTCCGACTTGGACATTTGTCGGAGCGTTATACCAAATTTCCAGAACCATCGTCATAGAAGGAAGCCGCCTGTGCTTTCAGATAATTCTCTACGCTGGTCTATAGTGCGTAGCCTGCGCCCAAGTCTTGTCTTCGTATCCAGAGTTCCATGTGAACAGAGATGGTACTCAGGACGAGCCAATTAGGGCTGTGTTGTGGGTTATCGAACACTTCCCATCGAAAAGGCTGCAGGAGCGTCTTCACTGCCCCTGCGGAGTGCGGCTGAGAATTGCCATGAAGAAGGAAGTGCGTGGCAGTTGTGTTAGGTGGGCTGCATTCATTAAGGCGAAGCACCTCAGCGGACCCTCCTACTTGGCGGGAGACATTGTTGTTCTAGGCACCTTTACTCGCCCACAGTGCGCTCACAACTGAAGAGAGCGTCTTGATGCTATCGGCGGTCATATTAGAGACACTATCCAACACATCTGTGCAAAGCTTCATCGGGTTTTCAGTGTGGTGTCCATTTCTCAACCGACCGGAACTTATTTTCTGGACGACCCTCGTAATAAAAAGAGCTCCTGAGCAATAGAAAATGCAGAAACAGACAGTGAGAGGTTAAGTACGTTTGTACTAGAATCATATATATTGTCATAAGGTTACATATGTATTCATTAGCAGTCTAGTGGCCAAACAATAATTCTGGATCGTTGCCATGCCGCCTACAACTAGGTCCAAAGCCGGTGTTGGAACTGCAGGCAGATGGATACTTCACGGAGTGACTCTCATTCAGGAGCCACTGGTGTGTACAGAGTGCACTCCCGATGTGAACTGCAGTTCCGTAGTTGTGCGCCGGCATAAATACTGTCACGGAGCACAGATACAGCGCGACCGGCTTACAGGAACGTGAGATCGCGGTGGTAAGATAGAGCCCGTGATTGCAGCGCCGCAGTTATGAATGCGCGATCTGCTTGCGAGCCAGGCACATCTCGTGGCGGCTGCCGTGGATTCTGCGGACAAGAAGTCAGCCTGTGTGATCGTTGTCCAGAAAGTTTAGTAAAATGCGAGGCGAGCGCGGGTTAGTGCTCGGCTCGCAGGCGCGAGTGCTGGTTGCGGCGGTCAACGCCTGAAGCACGGCCACTCAGTAGATGTGGGTCTGAGTTCTGTAGCTGACTGATAGGCGAGTAGCCGATACACAGCATTGGGAAAGATCAGTTTGATTTCTGGAGGAATATAGGAACATGGAAGCAATAATGGGAAAAAGTTGGAGGTTTGTGGTAAGCTCTTATGGGACCTAACTGCTGAGGTCTTCGGTCCCTAAGCTTACACACTACTCAATCTAACTAACTTACGCTAAGGACAACACACATTTTTTCATCTGTACATAAAACGCGACGATATGTATTTTGCTTTTTATTGCTACTTTTATCTATGAACATTTTTGAAAGTAAGAAAAGGCAGGCTTACTGCACCAAATAGACTCGCTTATCGATAACGTACTGCTGGTTACCTGTTTCGAAAGAGATTAAAATGAAGCGAATAGTTTGGGAAAATTTGCACCTTAGATGTTTGCTGGTCAATGAAGTGGGTTGCGTCGTAGCAGGAGAGTGAAGCAACTAACAGTTCAGAGGACCGAACACTCACCGTTCAATGGTCGTCTTCCCATCTGTAGGCCACACTCTCTATCAAAGAGATCAGTGTCTGCTCGGGGAAGGTATGGTCGATGGAGCAGAATGCTTCCTCCACCGGAGCGGCAAGCACCTCTGCCGAGTTGGGCCTACTTGGCAAGACTGTGAACAAAGGGATTGAGCTTCGTCAAGTGGTGTCCATTGTGATCAATGCAGAGAATGTAAACATAATACGAGTCTAATAATCATGTAGAGAAATTAAATCAATGATGTTTAACACTTCATTAACCTCTTCGTTCTCTCTGTCCACAAAAGTGGACCTTCGTTCATAAGGTTTTTTTCCCCAAATACGCTGATTATTCCCTTTATAGAACGATGCTCCGCAAATGTGGACCTTTCAGTTCTTAGTTTTACCACCAGAATGCAATGCCTGGCAAAGAACGATTCGTGGATAGTTTAGAGTTTGTCATATGCCGAAAATGTCTGCTTCTACAAACTAGAAAGATTTATAAGTAATTATTATGCCTAAATATTAGACTGAAAATTTGTACTTTTTATCTAAAGCTCCCTACCTATTGTGGACGGTGATAATTCAAATTTGCAAAAATTTTGCTCATAACTATGAAATAACACACTTTCTGAGCTTCCAGTACGCGGATTCCAGGTCATAAATCAGATCATATAAAAAGAAGTTAGATGTTCCACGACCAGTCGTAATGAAACTCTGTGATGAAAACATGGGAGACGTTGATCTTTGTGACAAATTTTTCTCACATTACAGATGTTACATTTGCACAGGACAATGGCCGGTATTGATTTGTAATCATTTTATAGAATATATGATTGCCAGTTGTTGGGTGACATACAATAGGTGGTGTTCCACCAATCAAAGACCTAAAGAAAAAATACTGTCAGTGATTGACTACAAACTACGTTTTGACGAAGTTATAATTAATTACAAGTATGTCACGGTAGATGCTAGGAGAACAAGACATTCTTGTAAGTGAATTCTCTGACGGTGAAGATGTAGATGTCGTACGAAATCTTAATAGATAGCCATGAAGAGCTCTTTTGCAACCAACAGCAGAAGTAAGGTCTTGACCATAAGGTTCTTTCAAAATGCAGGAAACACAGCTGTAGTTACTAGACAAGTCATGTGCATCAAATGTGAAATGTATTTATGTGTTGTGGAAAATAATTGTTTTCGAGCTTAAACTAAAAAGCGAACATTTTTTACTGGCAGTAGCATATTATTACTTCCCAAAAATTATTATATAATTTTTATTTTCTTGCATTTACGAAGCTATTTCAGAGCATCAACAAAAACATGTCTTGGAAATCATGTATTTGGAAAATGCTAACGTTAATAAACCTATTTTCTGTGTACATTAGCATATACAGTTAACTGTTTCAAATAAAATAAATATTTTACAGTGACAGGAAGAGAGAGTACAAAGCAAAGGCTAGTACGTTTCCGCGATAAGTGAGGCTGGAGGCTCACATTCGTGGACTTTCATTTATACTTTAATGAATCAACAGAAACCAATTTTTTCTGCATTTGTATCAGTCTTGTGAATTGGTTTGTTGGAAAATGTGAAAAAAAATCCTATGATTTTTTACACAGGAGTGAAGACACGAGGTGTTACGTACGTCACTTATTTCATGTCCTTGTAGGAATAGTTCAGTTCTGTCACAGCTCAGTCGTCAGTAGTAGATATATAAATTAGGCATATTTATAAGAAAACAGTTTTACTTTTTATGTTCGTACATTGTGTCCGCCATATTAAGAACCTTTTCGTGTGTCATATTAAGAAGCTTTGCATAATGATTGTCTCCAACTATGTTTTTTACACTGGAAAATTCGTTAATTGTGTGGCTATATGTTACCATTTTGTCAGAAAAGATAAAAATATCTACTTAAAAAGTTATTGGAAGAATTATAAAATCTTAGTTTCACAGCTGTAATAAGAGGAAACGTAATAAATAATATGAATATAGAAAAATTAAAAAAACTTGTAATATTCAGTAAATGAATTGCTATATTAACTTTTTTTAGACTCGATTCCATTAGGAAATTTTTGCACCACAACCATACAACAAATATTGCAAACAAGAGAAACTCTAGCATTAGAGGTATAAATTTGAAGCCGTTTTTAATAATTGCTTATCGATTTCAATCATAGAGTGATCATATTCAGTGCAAGACAAAGTCCAGTGGACCCACATAATCAGGCACGAAATATAACTTCAAACATTTTTATTCACCCCGAAGAACATGTCAACTGCCAGGTAAGATTCATTGCCTGATAGTTGGCACGTTCTTCACTAAGAACACCGATGTTTAAAGGTATATTTTGTGCCTGATTATGTGAGTCCACTGGACTTTGTCTTGCACTGAAGGTGATCGATCACTCTGTGATTCAAATAGATATGCAATAGTAACCAACGGTTTAAAATTTATACGGTCAGTATTGCAATTTCCCTTGTTTTCAAGGCCAGCCACATGTTTGTCAAGTAGTAGTGTTTAGTGAGACCTAAATGAGAGTTGTTTAGTTGAGCTAATCAGGAGATAATGTAAGAGGCAGTTTAATGAAAACAAGACAGATAGAAAAAATATGTAAAATCTTTATTATTTCAAAAGTAATTTCTATAACAACACATTTATCCCAATGTGAGACAAGAAGGTCAATGCCTTCATGGAAAAATGTTTGCGCTAGCTTACAGAATCATGACTGTTCTTAGGCGTGCATCTCTTCGTTCGAAGCAAATCGACTCCCGCGAAAGCTTTCTTTCTGGGCTCCATAAATATGTAAATCGCACTAGGAGTGATAGGTACTGAAGGGAGGATGTGTGAGGGCTTCCCAGCGAAACCTCTGAAGCGTACTCGAAAAAACCTTGGCAACATGTGTGTCCGCCTACACTGAAGTACTAGGGGGCAGCCGCTTGACTGCTGCTACAGACTCACTCCAACGTGGACGTGTGCCGTATGGTGCACGGCAGAGAGAGGATGGTCGGGTATACCAACCAGAAGTAGGTCAACGTAGTCTGTACATTTGGACAGGCAATGGGCATTGATGAGTAGGCGGCGGGACTGTAACGGGAAAAGTGGGAAAAGTATCCGCGCCGACAGCAACGGCACCATAAACAGTTTGCAACAGTGTTTCGTCGTTTGTGTGAGACAGGATCGTTTACAGGGGATGGTTGACCATGAAAGGCAGCTGCGCCCGATACGTACACAGGCATTGGAGGAACAAGAATCACTTACAGTATGCGCAGGACTTGTTGCTAATGACAGTGATAGTCTTGCCGCTGGTTCGTCACACACATCACTCAGATTTTTATCATCTATACTATATACAGATGAAGGAACGGAACCGTTATCACTCAAAACATCCACATGTGACCGACAGAAATTTTCCATGGTATTGTGGCAGTGAATCATAAATACTATTTGAGCCTTAGTCTGTGGCTGGGGTTATGGGCGACTGCTCCATGGGACCAGTCACCCTACCACAACCCATCATAAGCGAGGCATATCTCCACATCCTGATGGAAGACGGGCCTCTGGTGGTGGGACGGTTCATGTGGCTATTACATGATGGTACTCCAGTTCACTTCCGTATTTCTGTGCGGAGGCTTCTCGGCAACAACTACCCCCAGCTGATGGTTTGGATGAAGTGGTCCAGTAGAATGGCGCGCCCAGTCGGCCGACCCCAACCCAAGTATCTACCTGTGGCGGTGCCTGAAGAAGTCATATATGTGGAGCCCATCCCAGACGCGTAGGAACTGGAATAACGTATACATGCTGTCTGTGACACTGTCGGTTGCAGGATGACACATTTGAACGTCACTGTTGCGTAGTGTTTGCGTATACACAGAGGCCCGTGAGGGCCACTTCAAGTACCTCGTCTAATGATGATCTCATCACAGCTCTTCATGCACTATATTGTACCGTACAGGTACCATGAACTAATAAATACCCTATAGCATAGACACCATGGATTTCCGGGTGTATTTCTATATGAGCTTTTTTGCTCCTAATTTCGTATAATGGAGGCCACGGGGGTCGGTTTAATAAATGATAGGTGCACACAATCTGGACTTCCGAAGTGAGAACTTGCCTTCATTCACCAGGAAACTTTAGTACACGTAGCCTACAGAGGGTATATTGTAGAGTATTTGGTGAGAACAGGGGTGACAAGGTGCAAGGCTAATCTGAAGGAATGAGATATCAGTGATGATGAATGTTGTGAATGTGGACAAGGCTGGACTCTTGGACACTTGCTGGTCTGTAGTAACCTGAGCGAACCCAGTGACGTCGAAGAGTTGCTTGCAGCGAATAACGGTGCTATTCTGGTTGCTCAACATTGGACTCATAATGTGTGAAATTCTCTGTTATTTATATAATATTAGCTTGTAGTTCTTACCATATTGGATTTTAATGTTCTTTGGACTCGGATAAATAAATAGAAATAATGTGAGTATGACCAGTTTGTAGATGGACGATATTCAATTCATAATTCACTTAATGTTACTGTGTAGGGGCTCTGACTTTCAACTGGTAAGTATTTTTCCAATGTTATCAATTTTTTTTTAAATTTGGCCTTGATTTGATAATAATATAGCCATCTTGCATTATACACAATTGTCAGTATTGTTTTATAGTATTATTGATGTTGTTGTGGTCCCCTGTCCGAAGACTGATATGATACAGCTCACCACCCTACAACATCCTGTGCAAATCTGTTCATCTCTGCGTAACTGCTGCAACCTGCATCGCCTTGAACCGGTTTACTATTGTCAGGTCATCACCTTCGTCTATAATTTTTACTCCCTACATTTTCCTCTATTTCATAATTCGGTTGACTGATCTCTGGGATTATGTCCGATCAACTGATCCCTTCTTTTAATCAAATTCTGCCTTAAGTTTCTTTTCTTCCAAATTCAATTCTATACCTCCTCATTAATTATTTGATCTACCCATATAATCTTCAGAATTCTTACTTGGCTCCACATTTCAATACCTTTTGTTTTCTTTTTTCTGAACTTCTTCTTGTCACTTACATGTAAGACTACACTGCAGACAACTCCAGAAATGATTTCCAAACTCTTTAATTAATTGTCTTTCTCAGAAGTGATTTCCATTCCATTGTCAGTCTGCAATTTAAGTCCGCTCTGCTTCAGCCATTGTCATTGACTGCGCAGCCCGAGTAGCAAATCTCATATAGCACTTGTGGAGTCTCATTTCCTAATGTAATTCCATCATGATAAGCTGATTTAATTTCACTACACATTATTTCCATCGTTTTTCTTAGGGCGACGTTCGTCTTACAACTGGTTGTCCAAGTACTCTTGTCATCTCAGGCAGAATTACAATCTAGCAGGAAATATCTTTTTTTATTTCTTCCCCCTAAACTTTAATTCTGTTTCCAAATTTCTCCTTGGTTTCCTTTACTCCTTGTTCAACATCCAGACTGAATGACATCAGAGATGTGCTACATCTCTGTCTCACTCTCTTCTCAGTTAATGCTTCCTTTTCCTTTTTATATATGCAAAATGGTTTCTATACGAACTGCGAATATCTTTTTGCTCCCTGTACTGTATCCCTGTTATCTTCAGAATTTCAAAGAGTGTAGTCCCATCAACATCGTCAAAAGGTTCCTCCAAATCTACGAATGCTATGGTCGTAAGTTTGCTCTGCTTGCGTATATGTTCTAAGATAAGTCGTCTCTGGAATCGAAGCGGATCTTCCCCGCCGGCCGCTGTGGCCGAGTGGTTCTAGGTGCTTCAGTCTGAAACCACGCTGCTGCATGGATGTGTGTGGTGTCCTTAGGTTAGTTAGGTTTAAGTAATTCTAATTCTAGGGGACTGATTACCTCAGATGTTAAGTCCCATAGTGCTTAGAGCCATTTGATCTTTCCCGATGCCAGTATCTACCAGTCTTTTCAGTCTTCTGCAAATAATTCATATCAGTATTTTCTAACACGACATAATGAAACAGACTGTTCGGTGTTATGCATACTTATCGACACATGTCGTCTTAAAAATTGTAATTATAACATTCTTCTTTGCGTTTGGGGCTATTTCGTCTTGCAGTACCAGATGAAATAGTTTTGTCACTGTTTGTTCTCCTAATAATCTGCTGTGGTTTAATTGATACTTATACTTACGTGTGAAGCACGTGCAAGTGCGGACGCCATCTCGTCAGGTATTCTGAATACAGGCGATTTCCTCAAATAGTTCGGTTGCTGTTAGCAGCAGTGCATCGGACCCGCCACTCGGTCACGGCCTGGCGTGCTAATCGTTTTTCTTCACCCGGCACTAATGCGAGGAGCTGTAAGAAACGCTGTCTCCAACTAACGTCACCAGATCAACAAATACTCGGGCGTCCATTTAACTTATATATTCTTCTACAGTGTTCCCTATGTGACGTGTCGTCACTCTACGTCCAAACGAACACCGTTTCAGGTCTCCGCACAGAGAGGAAACCGGTCACGCGTTATCGTCCGAGGCGCTATTGCAAGGGCGGAGTTCATCTCTGACGCGGCACCAGCACGGAATAAGCGGTCGCTGTGCTTTAACACACGTACCGCTCGCCAGGCATACGACTTCCATGGATTACTCCATCACAGAATTTCCCACGTTTCCAATGTAGTGTAATGGTCTGTGCGGCCTTTTTGCCTAACTTACACATTAAGAAATCTTCCGACATATTTCGTAGGCTAAGTTAAATCTTGATTGTGACATGCTATTTCCTATAAAATAGCCTGTGCCACTTCAGATCTCAGTACTTCGGCTAGACGTGTAGAATGTAATTTACTCCAGGGTCATTGTTTAGAGCTATCGTCCCAATGCACTTTCAAATTCTTCTCGCAGTATCACATCTCCCATCTCATCTTTATCTGCTACCTTTTACTTCTCTATAATGTTGTCTTCAAGTTTGTTTTCTTTTTACAGACTTCCTGTATATTCGTTCCACCATTCAGTTTTCTCTTCTTTGCTTAGTATGGGCTTGCCATCTGAGCTCTCAGTTTTCATGCAGGCGCTTCTCTTTTCTTCAAACGTTTCATTAATTTTCGCGTAGGCGACATCACTCTTTCTCGTAGCCATGCATGCTTCTACAGCTTTCTGTTTCTCCTCTGCCCGCACCGATAGCTGAGTGGTCAGCGTGTCGGATTGCCGTCTTACGGGGCCGGGTTCGATTCCCGGCTGGTCGGGGATTTCCTCCGCTCAGGGACTAGGTGTTGCGCTGTCTTCATCATCATGTCATCCCCTTCCGGCACGCAGGTCGTCCCATGTGGCGTCGAATGTAATAAGACCTGCACCAAGGCGGCCGGACCTGCCCCGCAAAAGGCCACCCGGCCAATGACGCCAAACGCTCATTTCCATTTCTCCTCTAGCCGTTGCTATTTAGCCATTTTTCACTTCTTGTCATTCTCGTTTCCATTTCCCTGTTTCGATGGTGCAGCTTTGTATTCTCTGTTTTCGTCAATTAAATTCACATCTCGTCCGTTGTCTCTCAAAGCTACCCATTCCTCTTGTGTTGCATTCCTTTCGCGTTTTTAGGCCATCGTTTTCTAATACTTCCTTTGAAACTCTCAACTACCAGCGATTCTTTTAATTTACGTAGGTTCTATCTCCTTAATTTCCTTCCGTTCCACAAGTTCTCCAGTTTTTATCTGGAAACTTTTAAATTTACAATATATAGTTTTTAACCTCTGTCTTACCGTTAAATAATCTAGCCATGTCAAGTCGTTTGAAACTGACGAGCTTTCAGCCAAGTGCTTCTCAGCCATTGTCAAGTGATGACTGTTGTGCGATTGCTGCTACCTTCTGTGACGTCAGTGGTGCTCACTCGAACGCCTTGTATGGTATCGTTTCCGTTATTCACCCGCCGCGCTTGCTTCTACTTTCCAATGTACGCGTCCTAAACTAATGCTACATATTTATTACCTTCCAAAGGTTGACAAGGATAACGCACCCCTACAGCTCATCGTGAACACCACTGCATCACTGACTTACAGACTCGCAAAACATCTGACCAGCCATCTCGGTCCGTACGTTCGTCAAGAATACGACTGACGTCATCAACGGAATTAAACGTGTGCGTCTTGTCACCTTCGAGGTGGTCTCATTATTTCTTCCCATCAAAGACTATACAGGGTGTTTATAAATGAATATCTGGGGTTTAACGCTTTAGAATATTTATTACATTCCACTTGCAGTTATAAATGATATGTCAAATGAAAGAGCAACTCAAACTGTTTTGTTTGGCACCAGTGCGCATGCGCAGCGCGCAGTGTTTCCTCCGCAGTCCGCTTTTTTGGTGAACCTGCTGTCACTGGCACTTCTTACTTTGATACACCAGAGCAATGGATCTTCCCTCAGTTGGAAGAAGATGAGTCAGAGAACTTAATTTTCCAGCAAGATGGTGAGCCACTTCACTGACATAGCGAAGTACGCGACTGGTTGAACTCCACTTTACCCAAGCGCTGGCTAGGCCGCAAGGGGTCCCCACGTTCACCCGACCGAACGCCATGCGATTTTTTCCTTTGGGGCTTCATCAAGGATCGTGTGTACGTGCCTCCGTTACCAGCAGACCTCCCTGAATTAAGAAACCGGATTGAAGCAGCTGTTGCTACAATCACTGAAGACAGAGTTATCAATTTTTGGGAAGAACTCGGCTGTAGACTTGGTGTGTGCCGTGTGACGAATGGTGCTCACACTGAACATTTGTAAGGTTCTTGGTAAAACTGTTTGAGTTGCTCTTTCATTTGACATCTCATTTACAACTTAAGTTTAATATAATAAATATTATAAAGCGTTAAAACCCCGATATTCATTTACAAACACCCTGTATACACCTGCTCTCTGTTATTTGAAGAAACTGGCGTGGATATATTTAACCACACTGTATTTTTTTTAATGGTAGAGAATATTTGACCAGACGAACGGCGTCGTGATGGGAAGCCCATTATCTCCAGTTATAGCCATCCTGTTTATGGAGTTCTTTGAGAATAATGCCCTGGACAGAGCTCCTTCAAACCCAGTCGCTTTTGTCGTAACGTTGACGATACATTCGTTGTCTGGCCCCTGGAAGTCAAAATCTGGAAGAATTCTTGGATCACAGCAGCAACATCCATGACAACATCACTGCCACGATGGAGATGGAGACGGATGGTGCCTTGCTGTTCACTGAAGTCCTAGTCCGCCGAAGAGCAATCGGCCACGCATACGGAAACCCACGCATACGGTGCGGTATCTGTACGTTACCAGCTACAACCACCCATTGCAGAAACGTTCTCTTCTGAGGCCCTAGGTGTATAGAACGGAAGTAGCCGGCCTGTGTGGCAGAAAGGTTCTAGGCGCTACAGTCTGGAACCGCGCGACAGCTACGGTCGCAGGTTCGAATCCTGACTCAAGCATGGATGTGTGTGATGTCCTTAGGTTAGTTAGGTTTAAGTAGTTCTAAGTTCTAGGGGACTGATGACCTCAGATGTGATGTCCCATAGTGCTCAGAGCTATTTGAACCATTTTAGAGCGGAAGCCGCTTCAAGCGCAAAAAACTTGCCTGAGTACTGAGCAACTGACGGAAATTATTCAAAGAAAACGGCTTTAACAGCCGACAGACTTCGCAAACCAACTCTGCGGAGACACGCAAGCAGATGGCCTCCAAGGAAGACATGAAGAAGCTTGCGTTCTTGCCGTGCTCAGTAGGATAAAATCGATTCGGTGTTAAGGCCTTCATCAGAAATACGACAACTCACGACACCTGTGAAAGACGAGATGTAAAAGTAGTTTGTGGGCGTGGACGTTAGTGAACAATGCCGTGTAGAACGTGAGAGATGTAACCGCCTACGAGATCCTGAGAAATTAGTAGTAGCAGAGCATGTTCTGGTAAGCGAACACCGAATTTCATTCAACGAGACATCTGTTACTAAACGGAGCACTGGTTGCTGGGTTAGCATCATACAAAAAGGAATAGAGATAAAAAATTATGACAAAATGCTCAATAAAGAAGGTGTCCTGCAACTAATCACAGCCTGGAACCCAATAATAGGAAGACTTAAACGGGCTACTCGGGTGCACAACGAAAACATTACCTATTATACACTGAAGGTCAAAGAACTAGGTGAAGGCATGCGTATTAAAATACAGAGATATGTAAAGAGGCAGAAGACGGCGCTGCGGTCTTCAACGCCTATATGAGACAAGAAGTGTCTGGCGCATTTGTTAGATCGAACGTGGTGTTATAGTCGGCGCTCGAGTGATGGGACACAGCATCTCCGAGGTAGCGATGAAGCGGGGATTTTCCCGTACGACCATTTCACGAGTGTGCTGTGAATGTCAGGAATCCGGTAAAACACCAAATCTCTGACATCACTGCGGACGGAAAAAGATCGTGCAAGAACGGGACCAACGATGACTCAACAGAATCATTCAAGGTGATAGAAGTGCAACCCTTCCGCAAATTGTTGCAGGTTTCAATGGTGGTTGGGCCATCAACAAGTGTCAGCGTGCGAACCATTCAACGAAACGTCACCGGCATGGGTTTTCGTAGCCGAAGGCCCACTCGTGTGCCCATGATGACTGTACGACACAAAGCTTTACGCCTCAACTGGCCCATCAACACTGACATTGGACTGTTGATGACTCGAAACATATTGCCTGGTCGGACAAGTCTCGTTTCAAATTGTACCGAGCGGATGGACGTGTACAGGTGTGAAGACAACCTAATGAATCCATGGACCCTACATGTCAGCAGAGCACTGTTCAAGCTGGTGGAGGCTCTGTAATGGTGTGGGTCTTGAGCAGTTTGAATGATATAGGACCCCTGATACGTCTAGATACGGCTCTGATAGGCGACGCGTACATAATTATCCTGTCGGATCATCTGCGTCCATTCTTGTCCATTGTGTATTCCACTGAACTTAGGTAATTCCAGCAGGACAATGCGACTCTTCAGACGTCCACATTCGCTACAGAGTGGCTCCAGGAACACTCTTCTTAGTTTAAACACTTCCACTGGCCACCAAACTCTCAAGATATGACCATTATTGAGCACATTTGGGATGCCTTGCGACGCACTGTTCAGAAGAGATCTCCAATCCCTCGTACTATTACGAATTTATGGACAGCCTGCAGGATTCATGGTGTCATTTCCCTCCAGCACCACTACACACACTAGTGGATTCCATGCCAGGTCGCCTTGCGGCACTTCTGCGTGCTCGCTGGAGCGCTATACTATATTAGGCAGGTGTACCAGTTCCTTCGGCTCTTCAGTGTATAAATGCCTGGTGGTTGTTCCTTCTACATGTCCGGAAGAACAGACACCGCGCAGAACCGCAGCTGTGATACATATTTTGTGATGTCATAGGCCCTCTGCTGTTTCTGATTTACATAAATGATCTAGGTGATAATCTGAGCAGCCCCCTTAGATTGTTTGCAGATGATGCTGTAATTTTCCGTCTAGTAAAATCATCAGACGATCAATTCCAATTACAAAATGATCTAGAGAGAATTTCTGTATGGTTCGAAAAGTGGCAATTGGCACTAAACAAAGAAAAGTGCGAGGTCGTCCACGTGGGTACTAAAAGAAATCCGATAAATTATGGGTATACGATAAATCGCACAAATCTAAGGGCTGACAATTCGACTACATACCTAGGAATTACAATTACTAGCAACTTAAATTGGAAAGACCACATAGATAATATTGTGGGGAAGGCAAAACAAAGACTGCGCTTTGTTGGCAGAACACTTACAAGATGCGACAAATCCACTAAAGAAACAGCCTACGTTACACTTGACCGTCCTCTGCTGGAATATTGCTGCGCGGTGTGGAATCCTTATCAGGTAGGATTGACGGAGGACATCGAAAAAGTGCAAAGAAGGGCACCCCGTTTCTTGTTATCGCGCAATAGGGGTGAGAGTGTCACTGATATGATACACGATTTGGGGCGGTAGTCACTGAAACAAAGGCGGTTTTCTTTGCGGCGAGATCTATTTACGAAATTTCAATCACCAGCTTTCTCTTCCGAATGCGAAAATATTTTGTTGACACCCACCTACGTAGGGAGAAATGATGATCATAATAAAATAAGAGAAATCAGAGGTCGAACGGAAAAATTTAGGTGTTCCTTTTTCCCACGCTCCATTCGAGAGTGGAATGGTAGAGAAGTAGTATGAAAATGAACCCTCTTCCAGTCACTTAAGTGTGAATTACAGAGTGATCTTGTAGATGCAGATGTAGAATTGAAAGAGAAGCGGGGAGAAATGGAGGAAAGGTTAGGCCCTGTTTATATCGGCTGCATCAGGACTTTGTGCATCATCAGTGGCGACGAGTGAAAATGTATGCCGGACTGAGATTCGAACCCGGGATCTATCGCTTTCAAAACAGTTGCACCACTACACCACCCAGAAACACTATAATCGCAATTGGGCAGCTAAGGACCTCCTGCTTACTAGGCAGTTGCGTTAACCACGCCACCACCCAGACACAGTGTAATGGCAGCTGCGAGGACTATTTCGGCACGCCCCTCGGCCGATCCATATTCCCACCTAGAGCTAACTATCCGCAGTCCTCGACCATGTGTCCATGCTCGCTACTTTGAGATTCCCACAGGAAGTAGGACATAATTGTGCATCTGCTCTGAATGTAGTGGATTCGTTGCCCATCTAGGTGAATCAACTATATGAATGCCTGGTGTCTGTTTTTTCGGACATGTCCCAAAAATCAGTTATTTGAATGCATCGTGTCCGTACTGTGGGAACCTCAAAGTTGCGAGCATGGAGGACATCGACAGGAACTGAGGACATGTGGCGCTAAGTGGGAATGTGGGTCGGCTGAGAGGCGAGCGGAGATAATCCGCTCAGGTGCGATAAACACTGTCTCCGGGTGGGGCCATAGTTAAGCAGGAGGTCCCAGTTAGAATCCGGGTCTGGCATACATTTTCACTCGTTGCCGCTGATGCCGCACAAAGTCCTGATGCAGCTGATATCAAGAGTTCCTTTTCTTTCCTTTCGCCCCCCCCCCTCCTCCTTCAATTTACGGAAAAAATTACCATGTGTTATGGGGCTGGAGTGAGCATCAGAGAAGTCACAAAAGCAGCGTGGCTGTAAATGAGGTTGACAGCAGCAATCACGTGACAGTCACCACTTGACAATGGCTGACGAGAGGTCGCGGATTTAAACCACTTGACTCACAAATTGCCGCGAAGCAATGCCTTGTGATTTATTTAGCTGGAGTGTAGAGCTCACATTCAAAAAGAAACACGCGAAAGTTTAGAGCAGCGACAGCGTGCCTTGTACACATCCCACGTCGCTGGTTCAACTTAAACGTGGTTTGTTTGTCACTCTTTCGATTTTGAACAGTCAGTGTTATGAGAATGGTCAATATTTAGTGATTCAGAATGAGCAGAATGCGTAAATACAGTCACTGGTTATTTGAGAAGTATTGCAACAGTAACTATCCTAGTCTGCACTCGCTCTCCCACTCGTCACTATCGCTCCAATTCCACCTTCACTATGATTAGTGTTATTCTGCATTGTTTCCCACAAAATTTAGTTGAAACATCATACATTTCGATGACACTTCTTATTATTCATAAAAGATTGTTGGCTCTAAGTGCAGGAGCCACTCTTAACCAAAACACCATTTGTATAACAAATCCCTACCACAAATCTCTTCACCGTTACTATGAAATATTTTTTCTTTCACGAGGCGTGTTTTTTAAGTAAGTACCGTTTTGAAATTAAAAGAAAAAGACGTGCCAAGCTATCTCAATAATTTTATTTTTACATGAAAGCCTGTACCTTAATCTACGCACTGACGCCATTACAGTCTGATTCTTCCTTGATGCCGGCCGTGGTGGCCGAGCGGTTCTAGGCGCTACAGTCTGGAACCACGCAACCGCTGCGGTCGCAGGTTCGAATCCTGCCTCGGGCATGGGTGTGTGTGTGATGTCTTTAGGTTAGTTGGGGTTAAGTAGTTCTAAGTTCTAGGGGACTGATGACCTCAGAAGTTAAGTCCCATAGTGCTCAGAGCCATTTGAACCATTTTTTTCTTCTTTGATTACGTTGTGTACTAAGTGTTTAAGATGCCTCCGATAATCGTGAGTCCCACCGACTGTGAAGTACGGGCTGTTATAAGATTTCTTAGTGCTAAAGGTCTAAAAGCGATCGATATTCAACTTGAAATCTGTCCAGTTTACGGAGAAAACATTATGACTGATGGAATGGTAACAAGGTGGGTGAGAGCATTTAAAGATGGCCGCACAAATGTGCATCATGAACAACGGAGTGGGCGTCCTTCTGTCGTTAACGAAAGTTTGGTGCAGGAATTGGACAATAAGGTGAGAGAAAACAGACGCTTTACGATTCCCTCCTTGCGAGATGACATTCCTAATGTTTCTCGTAGTGTTTTGTATGCCATTGTGACCGAGAACTTGTATTACCGAATAAAAGACGTGGCAAGTTGAGCAAGGGCATCGTTTTGCTGCAAGACAATGCCCGGTCGCATGTGGCGAATGAGACCAAAGATCTCATCACATCTTTTCGATGGGAAACTCTAGATCATCCTCCGTACAGCCCCGAACTTGCGCCCAGTGACTACCATCTGTTCCTGCACTTGAAGAAACACGTGGGCGGTCAGCTCCTTCAAGACGATGACGAAGTCAAAACAGTGGTGATGCAGTGGTTAACAAGTAAGGCGGCAGACTTCTATGAGGAGGGTATTCAAAAACTGGTACAACGTTACGACAAACAGGCTTTCATGTAAAAATAAAATTATTGAGATATCTTAGCAACTCTCCTTTAATTTAAAAACGGTACTTACTGAAAAAACACGCCTCGTATCACGTTTCACAGCTTTACCTATCGTCAACACTCATCTCCTCTTTCATATCGATTCACTGCCTTCATCCGACTCACTGACTACACGGGATCTTTCTGTTTCTACACTTTTCTTGGCGAGATTAAGACCATCAAGTCCTCTATTGTTTACAGCTATATCTATATAGAGTGTCCCAGGAGGAATAGTCTGTATTCAGAGTTATGGCAGGAACGATCATTTGAAGCAAAAAACTTCATATGGCATACACTGCATTCCGAACGGTTTCCGAGATGGGCTACATTTTATGTACATTGCTACTTATTTTCTGTTTTATTCCGTTCACTGTCAGGTTTACACGTATACACTTGTACAACAGTCAGTAACCATTACAACATGAGCTTTACAAAGTATCAACTGATAAATACGTATTTTTATCAAGTTCCACTTTAAGCATTTTAGCACACATCACATTAACACCTGCTGTACAGTTCACAATAAATGTTCGAATATCCCAGCGTCAACTTCAGTGCGTTTGTACTGCGAGGGTTCTCTCCTTCTTCTCGTGATCTAATTCGTTACGGAGGGACCCGCCTTCAACCAGGCCTTTCAGGGTGTGCAAAACTAAGTAACAGATCCTGGTAGGTTCAAAAACAAGGGTTTATTATTCCAATTACAAATGGGATTTACTTCCGATCGACAATAACTTCTTACAACCAATAACGAGAACAGTCTACCATTATGTTTCTGAGTCAAATTCGGTTCTGTGTTATCGACAGGTCTCCCTAGTGACCAAGTCTCAGGATCACAGAACTTCGCCTTGGCTAGAGCTCCACGGCGCGTCGCACTGCTCTGCAGACACTGAGCGCACGGCTGCTCTAACGTCACGAGCAGCCGTCTGGCGCCCCGGAACGTCCCCCAACATAGACCACCACACCAATCCAAACAGAACCTAATTTATTTTTACCTATTATCACATAAACCTAGTCGTTTGCAATATACGAGGTGTTCAAAACATCTCTCCGCAGTGCCGTATGATTGTTAGCCGCGCGTGCCATATGCTGCAATGAATATACCGACATGAAATTCAGTGAAATACAATTTATTATTTTATTGAATATTCATTTTTACCTACAAATTTTCACATTAAATGTTGAAAGTGTCCCCCCTGTTGTTGAATACACAATTCAATTCGTCTAATTATGTTTCCAAGCACAAGCTGTAACATTTGTTCGGTAACAGAAGCAGTGAAAGTGGATATTATAGTTTCCAATTCATCGATGGATTTTGGACTGTTTTTATAGACAGTTTCTTTCGCTGCACCCCAGAAGAAAAAGTCAGGTGGTGTTAGGTCAGGCGATCGTGGAGGTCAAAGTCCCTGTGAAATTACGCATTCGCCAAAAACATCAACAAACAGTGACACTGAAACGCGAGCTGTATGCGCGGTTGCACCATCTTGTTGGAATGAACCGTTCAGTATTTCACTTAACACAATTTCTCCTATGAATGGGTACAGAATATCACCGCAGTATCGTTGAGCGTTTATTGTTTCGTTGAAATATGTGGGACCCACCATCCGACGTCTAGAAATTGCAATCCAAACTCCTATTTTCACAGAATGAAGTGATTCCTCATGAATACACAATGGATTTGCAGTACTCCACATATGAGAATTTTGCGAGTTCATGTACCCGGATAAATGAAACCATGACTGATCAGTGAAAAATGTTTCATTAAGAATATCCCTTCCATTTTGTTGAACGGAATTTTTGAACCATGGACAATAATGCATTCTCTTGCCATGATCAGTATTTTTCAGTTCTTGCGCGACTGCCACTTTGTATGGGAAAAGTTCTATTTTTTTTCCTTCCAGCTGTGTGGGCGGTTCCGACACTAGCAAGTCTTACTGACTTGTTCGGACTCATGGACATGTTAACGGAAATATCGAGTAGTATACTCTCAGACAAAACGCTAGGACGACCACTTCTCGGTGCATCTGTCACTGAACCCGTACTTCGAAATATGTTAATATAATCTCGCACAGTATCGCGATGTGGGAGTGTTGTCTCTCGGAAAACTGAATTAAATGTTTGACGAACTGAAACTGTGTATTTACCATCAGCTTTGAACACTTGTTCGACTAAAAACACTCTTCTTCAATGGTTAACATTTGAACAGCGACAAAACCAAACGAACGAACAAAGGAACTAAACTTAAACGTTCACGTCAACAGGTAACGACACACACCAACGATACTAATGACGCTGGAAGGCAGGCGAACAATCAGCTGTAGCGGAACATGCTCTTCAACCAGGCAACCACCAAGTGAAGTTTTCGGATACCGAAGTTTTATCTACAACGTTAAATTACTATCCACGGCTATATAGAGAAGCTATAGAAATTTATAAACTTCACGATAATTTTAATAGGAAAGAGGAGGCTATGAAACTTAGCGATATATGGACAGTGGCTCTACAAAATTGCTAACAATTTTTATCTTTGACAAGGTGGTAATCGATAGTCAACCTTATCTTTGCTATGGATTATCACTGCTCATCACGTGTCACCTGAACCACGCCCCCTTTCTCACAATATATAAGTCGCTCTCAGACACCCGACCAGTCAGTCGGCAAGACTCAGCGGAGCAGCGCCTCTGAGGAAGTCCAGCGCAGTCCTGGACGAAACGTAAGGAGCAGAAAAGTTCTTGGACCACGACCTCACATCCCGGGAAGTATATCAACAGCCATGTCACACGGTCGTGAAAGCCTTCATTCTACACTCAGAAGACTCTACGGGGAGGATTTCTCAAAATCAGTTAGACGCCTGGAATTTTTACGTAAGAAGAGAGCACATTTAATTTGTACTTTAACTTTTTTGTTACGTTGTAGAGACTCGTCTTCTATACCGAACTTTTTAAAGCTGAAGAGGATGTTCCGGACAGCTCGTGTACATCGGATTTATGATTATACAGAAAGAGCATTACTTCGAGAAAGGATACATTACACAAGACGAGAAATGGATTCTGTTGACTGTGAGTTACTGAAGCTTCATTTATTCTTAGCTTGTAAGATACAGATAGACCTGTGGAATAAAATAGATTATCTTCCATTTACAACTATGGAAGCTACGATAGAAATGACTACTAGTAGACATAAGAAAAAGTTCGGAAAGTTACAAGCTAATGTAACAACCACACCTCCGCCACACACCGTTGGGTGGCTTGCGGAGTATAAATGTAGATGTAGATGAAGTAATACGATGATGACTGATACTGTTATAAACAAGTCAAAGAAAGTGTTATCTCAAGACGAGATTTCCGTCCTTGCAAAAGGAGGAAATTACGCTATAACACCTGTGAAAGTACCACTTGAAGATATTATCGCGAATATAAAAGCAGGTATACGAAATATCCCTAAGGCAACCGCGAATGCAATTCGAATTGAAACCACTAGAGTTTTAAGCCTCAGCAGACCTCTAGAAAGTAATTTAAAAAATGGCGAGAGGAAGGCACTTATGGATTTGAATGCAGATGAAGAAATAGTGGTTCTTCCTGCAGATAAAGGGAACGCTACTGTTGTTATGAATACAGAAGATTACCGAAGGAAAATTTTGTATCTTTTAACGTCAGGTCAGTATGAAAAACTTGCGAGGGATCCTACAGCCAGTGTACTTAGGAAAACAAATAATTTGATTAAGTCATCTACCTCTATCCTAAAAGAAGATAAAAGAACTTTGTTGAAAAGTGAAGCTATGTGTCCTCGATTGTATGGTGTACCTAAAATGCATAAAATAGATTTTCCTTTAAGACCCATAGTCAGTGCCATCAATTCTCCTACTTATGAAATAGCAAGATATTTAACAACTTGTTTACAACCATTTATTGGAAAAACTGACTCATATATAAAAGACTCGCGTCATTTTATTGAAAAACTAGAGGGACTAACTCTGGCCCCTGAAGATATTCTTGTAAGTTTTGACATTGTGTCCTTATTCACAATGATTCCTGTTAACAAAGTTATGATTTTCATAGCGGATATTTTTCCAGAAGATTTGACTGTTCTTTTCAGACATTGTCTTACATCAAGTCAGTTCCAGTGGGATAATGAATTTTATGAACAACTTGATGGAGTAGCAATTGGTAATCCATTAGGCCCTGCGATTGCCAATCTTTACATGGAGAAATTTGAACAATCAGCCCTAGACAAAGCTAATAACAAACCATCTCGTTGGTATCGATTTGTAGATGACACATTTGTGGTTTGGTCATATGGCAGAAAGGCCTTGGATGATTTCTTTGATTATCTAAATAAAATTCACCCAAAAATACAGTTTACCATGGAAATAGAAAAGGATAACAGAATATCTTTCTTGGATGTCTTAGTTATGAGACGGTCCGATAGAAGCTTGGAATATAAAGTTTTTCGGAAGGCAACACATACGGACAGATATTTACATAAAGATTCTAATCATCATCCACAACAAAAAAGGGGTGTCATAAAAAGTCTTGTCGATCGAGCGGAACGGATATGTACACCTGAACATTTGGATGCTGAAGTGAAACATCTGAAGCAGGCTTTTGAAAAAAACGGCTACTCAAGAAAAGAGATAAATAGAATTTTACGTCCAAGGAATAGAAGACCAAAAGATAAGAATGAACCACAACGACAGAAAAATACAGTAGTTCTCCCTTTTATTAAAAAAGTAACAGATCGTATCGGTAAGATTTTACGAAAACGCGACATAAAAACGGTCTTTAAACCAACAAAGAAAATAAGTCAGGTACTACGATCTGTGAAGGATAAACGCCCTCCCCTGTCGACATGTGGTGTGTATAAAATTCCATGTACCTGTGGTAAAGTGTATATTGGTACTACCAAAAGAAACGTAAACACGCGACTGAAAGAGCATAAAAGTCTTTGTCGACTTGGAAAAATAGAAAAATCAGCTGTAGCAGAACATGCTCTTCAACCAGGCAACCACCAAGTGAAGTTTTCGGATACCGAAGTTTTATCTACAACGTTAAATTACTATCCACGGCTATATAGAGAAGCTATAGAAATTTATAAACATCACGATAATTTTAATAGGAAAGAGGAGGCTATGAAACTTAGCGATATATGGACAGTGGCTCTACAAAATTGCTAACAATTTTTATCTTTGACAAGGTGGTAATCGATAGTCAACCTTATCTTTGCTATGGATTATCACTGCTCATCACGTGTCACCTGAACCACGCCCCCTTTCTCACAATATATAAGTCGCTCTCAGACACCCGACCAGTCAGTCGGCAAGACTCAGCGGAGCAGCGCCTCTGAGGAAGTCCAGCGCAGTCCTGGACGAAACGTAAGGAGCAGAAAAGTTCTTGGACCACAACCTCACATCCCGGGAAGTATATCAACAGCCATGTCACCCGGTCGTGAAAGCCTTCATTCTACAATCATACGGAACTCGCAACTAACAATCATACGGCACTGCGAAGAGACTTTTTGAACACCCCGTAGCTCTCAGCCTTATACATATTTCTACAAACACAAATACACACGATCTTGCAATCTCAAATCAGCAGTAAGGTGCATATCACCAACTCCCAATGACCATCTTGTGTATTAGCAACCTTAGAGCAATTTTGGGAGAACACATTATTGCGTGTCTGAGTGCCTCTCCACATTCCCTAGTGAGGGCAGCAGCGTCCATGTTGATACCAAGATGTTCATGTTACGTGTTCACCTTTGGTCTGTACACCTCAGACTTCATCCAACCCCATAAAGAAAACTTTAATAGCGTAAGGTCAGGCGATCTTTGCGGTTGAAATTTTCGTCAGACGTCTGGTAAACAATGGAGAGACTCTGTCATGCTGAGATTACATTGCAGTCGGCGTTCCAAAAGCAAGCCCTCAAGGTACTTAACGAATGTTCCAAACAATGGAAGTGATTCTCTCCCGTCATTCGCTCTTCTGAAATGACTGAAGGAATCAGCATTTTATCGATCATGTCACACCAGAACCAAATCGGAAAATCGTTTCACTGTAGCCTGAGGATATTCTTGCGACCATGGATTATTATTAAGTGTGATGTTCATTCCATTCCGTACAAAACGTGCTTTCATTAGTGAACAGCGTTAATGGAAGCGAATGACGATTGTCATTCAACAAGTGACAAAATTAAAGTCACGTGCATTTGTCGCCGATGTGAAAATTGTGCAAACACGCTGTATGCCAAATGGGCACAAGTTTTTTCGCATGTAATTTTCGCCATACATGTGATAGTGGGACACTAATATGTGCAGAAAGTCGCCGTGTGCTGATAACAGAATTATACTACACCATCTCAACAATTCGTTGCTGCTCCTGCACAGGTCGTATAACGCACCCACGTCTGCACCACTAGCCGAAAAACAAATATACATTGAATGTTTCCTATCTCGTAAACCGTTCGTTGTAGGGCATAAGTCCATGTGAAGACTTCTTCTTCAAATGAGCTCTTCTGTAGTATCCCTTAATATTGATAATTTCCTCGTGGGACACCCTGTATATTCGTTTAGAATATTTCAGTCAGTCGTTGTTGTTGTGTTCTTCAGTCCTGAGTCTGGTTTGATGCAGCTCTCCATGCAACTCTATCCTGTGCAATCTGCTTCATCTCCCAGTACCTACTGCAACCTACATCCTTTTGAATCTGCTTAGTGTATTCATCTCTTGGTCTCCCTCTACGATTTTTACCCTCCACGCTGCCTTCCAGTACTAAACTGGTGATCCCTTGATGCCTCAGAACATGTCCTACCAACCGATCCCTTCTTCTAGTCAAGTTGTGCCACAAACTTCTCTTCTCCCCAATCCTATTCAATACTTCCTCATTAGTTATATGATCCACCCATCTAATCTTCAGCATTCTTCTGTAGCTCCACATTTCGAAAGCTTCTATTCTCTTCTTGTTACCGGCGGGGTCAGGGATTTTCTCTGCCTCGTGATGACTGGGTGTTGTGTGATGTCCTTAGGTTGGTTAGGTTTAAGTAGTTCTAAGTTCTAGGGGACTGATGACCATAGATATTAAGTCCCATAGTGCTCAGAGCCATTTTTTCGTCTTGTTCAAACTATTTATCGTCCATGATTCACTTCCATACATGGCTACACACCATACGAACACTTTCAGAAATGACTTCCTGACACCTAAACCTATACTTGATGTTAACAAATTTCTCTTCTTCAGAGACGCTTTCCTTGCCATTGCCACTCTACATTTTATATCCTCTCTACTTCGACCAGCATCAGTTATTTTGCTTCCCCAATAGCAAAACTCCTTTACTACTTTAAGTCTCTCATTTCCTAATCTAATTCCCTCAGCATCACCCGATTTAATTCAACTACATTCCATTATCCTTGTTTTGCTTTTGTTGATGTTCATCTTATATCCTTCTTTCAAGACACTATCCATTCCGTTCAACTGCTCTTCCAAGTCCTTTGCTGTCTCTGACATAATTACAATGTCATCGGCGAACTTCAAAGTTTTTGTTTCTTCTCCATGGATTTTAATACCTACTCCAAATTTTTCTTTTGTTTCCTTCACTGCTTGCTCAATATAGAGATTGAATAGCATCGGGGAGAGGCTACAACCCTGTTTCACCCCCTTCCCAACCACTGCTTCCCTTTCATGTCGCTCGACTCTTATAGCCGTCATCTGGCTTCTGTACAAATTGTAAATAGCTTTTCGCTCCCTGTACTTTTACCCCCGCCACCTTCAGAATTAGAAAGAGAGTATTCCAGTCAACATTGTCAAAAGCTTTCTCTAAGTCTACAAATGATAGGAACGTAGGTTTGCCATTTCAGTCAGACAGATTTAAATTATGAGTGCTAGCAACTGTGGACATGAGAGAAGACGTGTTCGAATCAATATTCTTACGTTGTCGACACTACAATGCCCCAACAACTGTCTGCCAGATTACCAACGAACTTTGCATTGATGAATATGGTACACTCAAAAGACTTTCTCGATTTACACTTTCAGGTCGTACGTTGCCAGCGATGGCGCGTGGAACGGGTGACAGTCCTCTAAAGGGCTGCTGGCTCGTCTTCAAAGATAGCTTTTTTCTGTATGGTAGAACTCACTCACATCTCAAGTACTACGTGTACTCGTCATGGAACGAGTACCCCAGTATAACGCTTTCATTGAAGATTCCATCTTTTTTCGTGCACGCTTGATTTCCTGTAAAAGCTTTTCTCTCGAATGCTTTAACACAAGTTTCTGTGTCGTATGCCCATTATAATGCAAACAATTATTTCATCCTTGAGACTGTCCAGAGAAAATGAAATTTTATGTGTCTACCAAGTCCTTATAAGACGTGATGACTTCAGTGGATGTCTGAGATCAGTTGCAGACCAAATCCACAGTTGCTAAACTACAGCAGTTGCATCCTGAGTGACTAGTGGAACGGCTGGTGAAGGAACGCAGTAATATTTTCTTTGAAAAATCTTACTTCAAACTCCCCGACCAGTTCAGAGATAGCTCTCTCAAAAATATTGTAATTCAAAAGCTACAGACCATAAGTATTGCCGATTAACTTGTAACAAGGTAGTTGACGAGAAAGTTGAAACACGAAACAATTGAAAGAGGAATACGTAAATTTGTTGATGAGACCATTTTTCGCAGCAACTGTATAAATTTCTGTTTATAGACTCAGATTTTGTTGTTGTTCCAGTATGAAAATTAGACATAACATTTCGAAAAGAAAAAAAAGACATTTAAATTTACAAGTTTACAAAGCGAGTTCCTGACCTGCAATTTCAGATTTGTTGGCTTGTTACCACCATCTGTTGATTTACGTAGAGTTATCTGATACAAAAGATTTATTATTCTTTCTACTGTTTTCCATCTATAATCAAAAATGTTACATAATATGAAGGAAAATCGGTACTATTGTCCAGTTCTGTTAACGCATCTGTATAACCAACAACAACAAAACTAGCTTAAAGAATGCAGTGTGGAATGTGATCGGTCACCAAGTAGGAATTCATGTGGTTTCTGGTGCTTTTGATCGGATGCAGAATACGAACAGTTGGTCATGTAGTACCATCTTCGATCTTCTTCATGCTCTGTAAGGAGAGGCAACTGTGGTACACAACGGGCCATAGATGACATGGGTGAACGACGACTGCAGAGATGTGTACACGCCAATAGACGTGCAGTTATTGAGCAACTGGCCGCCCAGGTGAACCAATGGACTACCAACAGTGTCTCCTCAACGACCGTTAAGCGAACGTGGTTGCATATGGGCCGTCGCAACATGCGCCTCGTTAATGCACCCATGCTGACTCCAGTTCATCGGCGACCAGGGCCGGATTTTGCGTCAGTATCGCAACTGGACGTCCACTGCGTGGCGACAGGTGGCTTTTTCAGATGAACCACGTTTTATGCTCCATCGACGTGAAACGTTTGAAAACAAACAGCCTGTAACAATCTTTGTAAGGATCCAGGCAAGAGGAGGGAGCATTATGGCATGGATAATGCTTTTGTGGCATTCCCTGGGTGATACGTCATTCAGGATGGCACAATGAATCAACACAGGTGTGCATCTGTCCTAGGGGACCATGTCCACTTCTTCTTCGTTTTCAAGAAGGGACGTTGAACAGATGTGCAGAATTGGGGACCTATATCTCTAACGTCTGTCAGTTGTAGCATTTTGGAACACGTATTATGATCGAGTATGATGACTTTTCTGGAGACTAGAAATCTACTCTGTAGGAATCAGCAAGGGTTTCGAAAAAGACGATCGTGTGAAACCCAGCTCGCGCTATTCGTCCACGAGACTCAGAGGGCCATAGACACGGGTTCCCAGGTAGATGCCGTGTTTCTTGACTTCCACAAGGCGTTCGATATAGTTCCCCACAGTCGTTTAATGAACAAAGTAAGAGCATATAGACTATCAGACCAATTGTGTGATTGGATTGAAGAGTTCCTAGATAACAGAACACAGCATGTCATTCTCAATGGAGAGAAGTCTTCCGAAGTAAGAGTGATTTCAGGTGTGCCGCAGGCGAGTGTCGTTGGACCGTTGCTATTCACAATATACATAAATGACCTTGTGGATGACGTCGGAAGTTCACTGAGGCTTTTTGCGGATGATTCTGTGGTATATCGACAGGTTGTAACAATGGAAAATTGTGCTGAAGTGCAGGAGGATCTGCAGCGAATTGACGCATGGTGTGGGGAATGGCAATTGAATCTCGTAATGTGCTGCGAGTACATAGAAAGAAAGATCCCTTATCATTTAGCTACAATATAGCAGGTCAGCATCTGGAAGCAGTCAATTCCATAAATTATCTGGGAGTACGCATTAGGAGTGATTTAAAATGGAATAATCATATAAAGTTGATCGTCGGTAAGGGGGATGCCAGTCTGAGATTCATTGGAAGAATCCTAAGGAAATGCAATCCGAAAACAAAGGAAGTAGGTTACAGTACACTTGTTCGCCCACTGCTTCAATACTGCTCAGCAGTGTGGGATCCCTACCACAGAGGGTTGATAGAAGAGATAGAGAAGATCCAACGGAGAGCAGCCCGCTTCGTTACAGGATAATTCAGTAATCGCGAAAGCGTTGCGGAGATGATAGATAAACTCCAGTGGAAGACTCTGCAGGAGAGACGCTCAGTAGCTCGGTACGGGCTTTTGTTGAAGTTTCGAGAACATACCTTCTCCGAGGAGTCAAGCAGTATATTGCTCTCTCATACGTATATCTCGCGAAGAGACCATGAGGATAAAATCAGAGAGATTAGAGCCCACACAGAGGCATACCGACAATCCTTCTTGCCACGAACAATACGAGACTGGAATAGAAGGGAGAACCGATAGAGGTACTCAAGGTACCCTCCGCAACACACCGTCAGGTGACTTGCAGAGTATGGATGTAGATGTAGATGTAGATGTACATGCAGTTGGTTTTTCCTCGACACCATGACATCTACCAGCAGGATAATGTAATTTGTTACACAGCTTACAATGTACGTGCGTAATGCAAAGAGCACCAATCTGAGTTTACCGCCATGTACAGGCCGTCAAACTTTCCCGGATTTAAACCCAGTCGAGAATCTGTGGATCCAACTCGATTGCGCTAGTCACTCCTCAACCAAGGAATCTAACCCAGTTGGCCACAGTACTGGAGGTGGAGTCTTCTAGAACCCCACTGAGCCTCTTCCTGCACGTCGCGCAGTGGTCTGCGCTGCAAAAGGCGGTTGTTTAGGATTATGTCAGGGGTCACGTTAATGTGACTGGATGGACAGTGTATTTGTTTTTCACCCTGTACGGAGGACACGTAACGAGTTATTGGTCGATAGCGTGCACGGAATTGCGACAGATGATGGTCGCATTAAGATTTGTTAGTTTACTGGAATAGTAGGCATCTCATGTAAATCATCTTCCGCATCTGAAGAAGCGTAGTTCGTGATGGACGTTGTGTTTGTTGCCTGCAGAACAAAAGCGTTCTTCATTCTTCTCTGAAGAACTGAAAGCATCACAAAACAGTCCAAACCAATCGAAACAAAATATTATATTCCTTTTCCTGACGGATACACTGAAGGAGACTGTATTTTGAAATTTCTTGGAAAAAGGAAAAAGATGGACAAGTTAGATGGAATCAATGTAAAAGCGTATTTCATGGCACTTACGCGTTCCCATTCCATTAATCGTTGTATGGGCTGACACAATGCCCTGATGCAAGAAATGAGTTTCTGATTTAACTCGTCGTGCACATGCCTCAAAAACGAATTTCAATGAAGACGTACCAGAGTGCTGGTTTCTCAGGATGGGGCAGGATAAGGTTACGATTGTGGACGGGGCCACGATCAGTTACACTCAGTTGCACAACAAGTACGTAAACGTTATTTAAAGAAATTAAAATTTTAAAACAATCTCTTAGAAAAACACAATTGACTGTATGGCGGCTGAAGGCCTTATCACAGGAAAAAAATTCCGCAATTTTGGGGCCGAAGGCCACCAACAATAACCTCAAACAACAAACGGTTGAAGGTCTGAATTAGAAGTCAGAAGAACAATTCCAAACAGCACAAATTAGGATAAATACTTCGTTTTAAAACAAACTGTAACACGGCTGAAGGCCTCATTATAACAGAAGGGAAATTATTACTTGGCTGAAGGTCACAAACAATTTCAAATAACAAACGGCTGAAGGCCTGAATTAGAAGTCAGGAAAGCGATTCCAAATAGTACACATCTCAACAAATACCTTGCTTTTAAAACAAACTCTAACACCGCTGAAGGCCTTATTATAAAAGAAGTGAAATTATTGCTCGGCTGAAGGCAACAAACAATTTCAAATAACAAACGACTGAAGGCCTGAATTAGAAGTCTGGAAAGCGATTCCATATACTACACATCTCAACAAATACCTTGCTTTTAAAACAAATTTGCTTGAAAAAAATTTCTGTAACGCGGCTGAAGGCGTTATCACGAATGAAGTGAAATTATTGCTCGGCTGTAGGCCACACCAACAATAATTAGAAAATTACAAATACCCTTAAAACAACATCACAATCTAAGGAATCAGGCCAAGCGGTTCTCAGCGAAGTGTTCCACGGGTCGGCCTGGGAACGTAACTCAAACATAAGGTAAGGTGAGACATACAGCCAAGAGTTGTACTCACGTAACAGGATGGCAAATAAACTAGGAGCAGCTTCAGCGCCGACCTACCGACTATCCAATCCGCCTAACATCCGATCACCGGTACAACGATGGAATATTTTTAGGCAAGGGCGAAGTGACAGACAACACTACGTCTTCAAAAAGCACCCAAGGACGAAGGAAACACTAGAACCAAGGTAGACCTCCCAAAAAAAAATGTGCAGATTACAACACAAGAGGCTGTCGAACTACACGCCGTGTCGGACAGCATCAACACGACGAGGAAAGGTGCACTGCCGGGAAAGTACGCTAACCTCCAGGGCAGGTAACTGGGGGTTTAGCGGCTACAAGGCAGAAAATACCGCTGGTTGCACTTCACTAATAAGAATAATACTAAATTCAGTGATGAATAACAAATAGAGAAAGACGGCTGCAATATTTCACCGCCTCGAAACACTTCACTCGTTGCTGCCAGGCTCAGCGGCCTTGGGAGCAACAACCCGCCGACAAAAGGCGAGATCTCAGGACAGTCGAGGTTGCATTAACAGTTAACTCTTCACTCAGCTTAAACGTTCAGGGTTCGGTGTGCAACGAAGTCGTCGCTCTCGCAGCTACCCCTCCTCGATCCGGCAGCGGCAGCACGCCGCCAGTGGCCCCGGTTTGCCCTCGCGCTGCCTGGACCTGCTCGCTGCTGCGCCCCAACCGAACTGATGTCCATTCGCCACTCTCCTCACCAAATCCAGTACGCAGACAGCATTAAGTTAACTGCTCATCCAAAACCACAAGATTCACACGGATCCGGGAAAACATTTCCACCAGCAATTCACAATACTAAAACCACACACTGTGAAACAACACGAACGAATTATAAGTCGGCACAAACACAGAGAAGTCAAAAGGTGTCGGAAGACCAAATGCACGTCGTCCGCAGCGACGACCGACCGAACGACCAACCAACGGTCGTCCCGACTCAGGTCAGGCACGGGAAAGATCCCAGTATAAATCGTCATCTGACAACTTATTGCCATGAGGTCACTTCGACCGGCGGACACACACACACACACAAACACACACACACACACACACATTCAACTAAAACTCGCTGAATCCAGTCCTTGACGTGGACGTGCACTCTCGCGACCACATCTTTCCGTCGGACAGTGCCTGTGTGTCGCCAGCGGTCGGGCGAGTACTGGCTGTCCGGGCCTCACTGCTGCTCCGTTCCAACTCCCCTATCTCCACACACGACGACCCAGTGAACACACTAAGAAAACGGGACGCCCCTATCGCTATTACAAGATGGCTCAAATGGTTCAAATGGCTCTGAGCACTATGGGACTTAACTTCTGAGGTCATCAGTCCCCTAGAATTTAGAACTACTTAAACCTAACTAACCTAAGGAAATCACACACATCCACGCCCGAGGCAGGAATCGAACCTGCGACCGTAGCAGTCACGCGGTTCCAGACTGTAGCGCCTAGAACCGCTCGGCCACCCCGGCCAGCTATTACAAGATGCCAAGCTATCAACGCCATGAACGCGAACCGCACACGGCTCAGTACCATTACTCCAACACTTAACAAATAGTTCCACAGTCACGGAAGAGTCGACAAAGAAATTTCTTCGAATAATTGACAGAGTCAAAAGATGTGCTACTCAAAATAGAATTGTGGATGTGGTTGAAATGAGAAGTTTTGCATTTCAGTGGAAGTTCATTAAACCGCGTTGATTACTGGGGGCAGTGAGATTCCGGGAATGTATGGCCGATGATGCACGTATCACGTAGGCTGCAGAATGGAACTTTCGGAATGAACAGTGGCTACAGAATTAGGCCCTGTTCAGGTCGGACTACCTCCGGATTTTTCATTCCCTAGTAACGACCTGCTTAATGAAGCAAAGGCGAATGCTTGGTTCTGAGTTCAAGCACTACATTCAGTCTTCGTCTGACGTGAACGTTATCCCACAGTCTAGCGTACGGGAACATGTGTGCAGGAAGTACCAGCGCCCTCCAGAGTGCACACAAGAAACTTCGGTACTTACCAGATATCAGGCCTACGCTGTCTGTCGAACCCGCTTCTGATGCTCCTGGTTCTGCTGCTGCTGGTTCCGCTGCTGCCGCTGCTACTGCTGCTTCTGACCAATCTTCGTTCTTCGTTATCTTCTCGTCGGACTTGCTGCAAAGACGAGATGCTTCGTATAATACTGTTTTCGATACTATAAGGAATTAGAATTGTTGCAGGAAACGGTGGATAGCATATTGAACACATTTTGCGCCAGTCACAAGGAAATTAATAATCCGATTTTATTTTGATTCATGCTTTTTATGCAGTTTTTGGCCTCAGGACAATTAAAAACAACTGATCGAAGTTTTTCCGGGGTCACGTTCAGAATGTGTTGCACAATGCGTGCTTTCAATACAGCTAAGTTTGCAATCGGAACACTCAACACAACATCTTTTTAATAGCCCACAGCCAGAAGTCACACGGTTTACGATAAGGTGATCGGGACGGCCAGGCTGTAGGGAAATGAACTCCGTCTTCAGGCCACAAGTGGCCCATGGGGAACATCCGACCGCCGTGTCATCCTCAACTCAGGATGCGGATAGGAGGGGCGTGTCGTCAGCACACCGCTTTCCCAGTCGTTATGATGGCTTTCTTTGACCGGAGCCGCTACTAATCGGTCGAGTAGCTCCTCAATTGGCATCACGAGGCTGAGTGCACACCGAAAAATGGCAACAGCACACGACGGCACGGATGGGCACCCATCCAAGTGTCGGCCACGCCCGACAGCGCTTAACTTCGGTGATGTGACGGGAACCGGTGTATCCACTGCGACAATGTTGTTGCCCTGTAGGGAAATAGCGGCTGGTAATTCTAGCGTTTCCGAAATGGCGCTTCAGCAGCTGCTGAACTGGATTTGCAATGAAGGTTCGCCATCTTGCATAAATCCACGCTGTTGATGAGCTGGAATGACGTGGTTGTGCAATGACACTCATGGTATTGACCAGTGACGGTGCAGGTAACAGGACCAGAACCACCTGTCTCTTCGAAAAAATATGGCCCTATGACAACTGATGCCATAAACCCACACCACACAGTGACCTTTTCAGGGTGAAGTGGTACTGGTTGATTTGCGTGTCGATTTTCCGTTGCCTATATTCGACAATTCTGTGTATTGACGTATCCTGTCAGATGGAAGTGGGCTTCGTCTGTCCACAAAATCTTCCACGGCCAGTCATTGTCCACTTCCATGCGAGCAAGAAATTCTAAAGCAAAGGTCTCTCTTGCTGGCAGGTCAACAGGAAGCAACTCGTGCTCATGAGCAATTTTGAATGGTTAGCAATGAAGGATGTTTCGTAGGATTTTACACACCGTGCTCACGGGTATGTCCAATGTTCGGGCAACTGTCCGTGCACTACACGTTTGCACACCACCACTCGTCTCCTCCTGCATTGCTGTGGCCACTGTTTTCACTGACATCGAATCAATTCGTTTTCTCCCTCTACCAGGTTGCACACCAAAAGAACCCGTCTTTTCGAATTTCCGAATCATTTTCTCCAGACCCACGGCATTCACCAAAGCCTTCTTTCAAACCCTTGAATGTCCGGAACTAATGCAGAGCGACGCGTGCACAGTCATCATTCTTGTAATACAGCTTTACAAGCAGAGCGCAATCCTGCATTGAAACAATCATGGCGAACGTCGCAGACGCGAAAGGAGGAAAAGCCGTGTACCCGGCGTGTTTATACCAACTTCAATGTATCGTGCGCATGACAGGTGTTTTCAAACATGGCTCTAAGCATTATGGGACTTAACACCTGAGGTCACCAGTCCCATAAACTTACAATTACTCAAACCTAACTAACCTACGGACATCACACACATCCATGCCCGAGGCAGGATTCGAACCTGCGACAGTAGCATCCGCGTGCTTCCGAACTGAAGCGCCTAGAACCGCTCGGCCTCCGCGGCCGGCCAGGTGTTTTCATTTACGTATTCTGAAACATGCAGCGCCATCTGTTGATCAATTTTCATACCTTTTTTTCCTTCTGCCATACGTTTTCCCCCTTCTCTGATAATATTCAGTTGCAGCTTGACGTCGTTCTGACCAATGGCGTTATTTCTAGCGCGTTTTCAAAGTTTAACTTTGATTATATCACCCTGTACTTGGGGCAACACCATTACTGTGCAACCGAGGTGCTCTTGCATGTGAAAGGGGAGCTCCTTTCCAAATTACAGATTGCCGAACAACGGTTCTCTGTGCCCGTCATGTCCGCCCCAGCCCCACCCTCACCTACCTTGGCCTCACCATTGACCGTCACCTCATCTGGATCCCTCATCTCCGCTCCGTCAAACTTCTCTGTGGCCGGACATGGGGGTTGCACCCCTCTACCATCATCCACACCTACAAATCCTTAATCCGTCCCATCCTCTGTTATTCCAGTCCTGCCTGGATATCTGCCCCCCCCCCCCCCCAAATTCTATAAGTCCCTCCAGATCCTCAAGCGTCATACACTCCGCCTTGCCTTCCGTATACGCCTCCCATCCCCCACGTGGATCCTCTATGATCTCATTCCTTTGCTCCTATTCCTCGAACATATCCGCATCCTCTACACCTCCCGCCGCCTTGATCCCCCTCACCCCCTGGTTGCTCCACTCCTCTCCCATCCCTGCCCCCTGCCACATCTTCACTGTTGTGTCCCCCCTACCCTCCATCTCTACACCCTTCATCTCCTTTCCCAAGGTGGCTTCCATCAACTCCCCCTCCCGGATGATGCCCTCTCTCCCTCCATTTATCCCTCCTATCAACTCTGATCCTCACTCCCCCTGGTTTCCTCTGTCCTTTTCCTGGGCTCCCTCTCCCCCCCCTTCCATCCTCTTTTTTCCCCACCTCCCCTCTCTCTGACCCCTTCTCTCCCCTGAGTCCTTTTGCATTTCCCTCCTCTGCCTCTTCTCATTCCCTCTCGCGTCTGCCCTGCCCCTCTCCCCCTTTATGAGCCCTCTCCCTCCTTGGTTCCCTCCCCCTTTTCGTTTCTTCCTTCCTACCTCCTTGTTCTTCCCCCTCCTCCAGGTCCCCCTCCCCCCCCCCCCCATCTCCCTTTGGCTCGGGAGTGTCATCTTTGTGCCGCCATTTTCGTGCAGTGTTTTACAGTCAGTGTTTTACAGTGAGTGTTCCGTGTTGTGTTTTTTGCGAAGAGTTGCGAACGGCAATCACACTATCGCTGGGTGTGCTTTTTATCTCTTGCGAACAGAAACCAGACTGTCGCCATGTTTTTTAATTGTGTGTGTACTATGTTACTTGTCTGATTCCTGTGTCTTTGCCAACCCCTTTCACCATTTTACACTTTAAGTCACCGTTTTATCGGTTTTTCTTCTTTCTTTTCTTCTTCCGTTTTTTTTAAAAAAAGTCTGTAGGCTGTAGAGCAGCGTACTAAGCTGCTGCCAGCCCGCCCCCTTCGGGGGGAATTGAAAATCAATAAAGAAAAAAAAAACGGTTCTCGACAACAACCAGCCCTCGCTACCATCCCAGGTACGGCCAAGTCGTTTTCCGGCACATACCCGGACCGCTCCCAGCACAGGGCCCCGCTCGCCAGCTTCCTCGTGCCGCTGCCAACTCACAGACACCCGCGCTGACTGTCAAACGCCGCCTAGCGGACCACATTCGCACCACAAGCCTGTCCGGCAAAGAGACACTACAGAATCAGTGATTCCACCAGAGAGGCACGAAGTGGAAAAATACCAAAACTTTGTGGAAGGTTTCGACGCAAAGCACCGAGATGTTCACGTCCCGGTCTCTCCACAGCCAATCTCCTCGAGTCCTTCAGTTGTGTCCTTTATAGATGAACATCTCAGCAACTTTCTGTTGAGCGTCACATTACGTTTTCGTTTAACATCACAACAGTTTTCTACTGAACATCTCAGTACCTTTCTGTTGAACACCACAGTGCGTTATTATAGAATATCACAGTACATTTCTTCTGAACATCGTAAAGCTTTCTTTTTTTGACATAACAGTACCTTACTGTCGAGCATCATAGTACCTAGAATAAAATATTCACTCTGCAGCGGAGTGTGCGCTCTTATGAAACTTCCTGGCAGATTAAAACTGTATTCCGGTCAGAGACTCGAAATCGGGAATTTTCCCTTTCACTGGTCGTGAGCCGTGCGTGGGTAGCACAGTCGGTAGAAAACATGCCGGCGAGAAGCAAAGATCCCTACTACGACTCTCGGTCCGGCACACAATTTTGATCTGCCAGGAAGTATCGAAACAGCGCGCAATCGGCTGCAGAGTGAAAATCTCATTCTGGAAACAACCCCCAGGCTGTGACAGAGCCATATCTCAGCAAAATCTTCTCTTCCAGGAGTGCTAGTTCTTCAAGTTTCGCGGGAGAACTTCTGTGAAGTTTGGAAGGTAGGAAACCAGGTACTGGCGAAATTAAATCTGTGGGGACGGGTCGTAAGTCGTGGTTGGGTAGCTCAGTCGGTAGAATACTTGACTGCGAAAGGCAAAGTTCACGACTTCGAGTCTCGATCCGCCACGCAGTTTTAATCTGCCAGAAAATTTCATCATAGTACCTCTTTCTTCAGCATCACAGTACCCTTCTGCTGAACGTCACAATACCTTTCTTTTGAACATAACAGTACCTTTCCGTTGAACATCAAAGTACTTTCTGTTGAACAGCGCAGTACGTTTTCTGCTGAAGGTCGCAATACCTTGTTTTTGGACGTAACAGTACCTTTCTGTAACACATCACAGTACCTTTTTGAAAAGAGCAGTATCTTCCTGTAGAAGATCAAAGTATCTCTCTTTTAAACATCATAAAATCTTTCTGATAAACATCACAGTATATTTCTGTTGAACATCACAGTACTTTTCTCTTTAATATCACAATATCTTTCCGACGAACGTGGTTTTCTTTAGAACATCGCGGGAAGTTCAGAGTCACACTGACACACGAACCAGAAGTGGTTGGCAGGCAGGGCCACAGGAGCCGATCTCCACAGCTCGTTCTCACTCACCAGTCTATTAACACCAATAAAATTTCATGATAAAAGTTACCTGTAAATCTCAGGAAACTGCGCCATACACAATAACGAAACAAGGTTGATAATTTAGTAATTATTGCCGCACATAACCATTATCACTACATACAGGAAGATCCTGAACATTTGGGTCAGCTTTTGGAACCAGTTTCCACAACAGGTGCTACCAAAAGCCTGCAGGTATTCAGTTCGAATCCTGGTGATACAATGTGATACTGCACACTGCATTGATACGAGACTACAGGGTGGTCCATTGATCTTGACTGGGCCAAATATCTCACGAAATAAGCGTCAAACGAAATACTACAAAGAACGAAACTTGTCTAGCTTAAGAGGGAAACCTGATGGCGCTATGGGTTTTTTTGTGGTTTTAGGGCGCACAACTACAGTGGTCATTAGCGCCCAGACTAAGTTATGAATGCACTGCGAGGTACAAGTATAAAACAGCAACTAAAAAGGACAACACTATAAAACGCACGTTAACAGGCAAGGGATTAAAAGAAAACAGCATAATCAAATGTCCTTAGACAGGTTTGTCAAGTGGATAAAACAAGGAACGCAAGCAGCTGCTCCTGGGTCATCCGCTAAAGTGGCATCCAGAGTACATGCCAGGCCAAGATCAATGCGCAGTGTATTAAAATTCGGACAGGACGTTAAAATGTGGCGTACCGTCAGCAATTGCCCACATGGGCAGAACGGCGCCGGCGCAGCCGTCAGCAGATGGCGATGGCCGAACCGGCAGTGTCCAATTCGTAACCGGGCCAAAACGACCTCCTCCCGCCGAGAAGGGCGTGAAGAGGTCGACCAAGTCGTGGGAAGAGGTTTCAAGGCCCGAAGCTTGTTGTCAGTAAGTGCAGCCCAATCGGCATGCAACAGCGATAAAATGCGCTGACAAATGACCCTGCTAAAATCAGATGAAGGCACACAACAAGAAGCTGTCCGAGGTTGGAGGACCGCACCCTTGGCTGCGGCGTCTGCAGTTTCGTTCCCAGGGATACCGACATAAAGGAATCCACATAAAAGTAACCGGAGAACCGTCGTCCGCCAGCTGCTGAAGAGAGCATTGGATCCGGTGCACGAAAGGGTGAACGGGATACGGATTACTGAGGCTCTGGATGGCGCTCAGAGAATCAGAGCAGATGTCATAAGCAGAAATTCGGTGGCGGCGGATGTAAAGAACAGCCTGGTAGAGGGCAAATAGCTCAGCTGTGAAGACCGAACAATGGCCATGGAGCCGGTATTTGAAACTGTGTGCCCCGACAATAAAAGAACACCCGACACCGTCATTGGTCTTAGAGCCATCTGTATAAATGAAGAACGTATTAATGAACTTCGAACGAAGTTCGACAAACCGGGAGCGGTATACCGAAGCTGGGGTAACCTCCTTCGGGAGTGAACTGAGGTCAAGGTGAACTCGAACCTGAGCCTGGAGCCAAGGTGGCGTTTGGCTCTCGCCCACTCGAAAGGTTGCAGGGAGTGAAAAATCAAGGTGCTGAAGGAGGCGACGAAAGCGAACTCCAGCGGGTAGCAGTGCAGATACATACAACCCGTATTGACGGTCGAGACAGTCGTCAAAAAAGGAGCGGTCGAGCATTGATAATAGCCGACAGGCATACCGACAAAGCAGTATATCGCGCCGGTAGGTTAGTGGCAATTCACCGGCTTCAGCATGAAGACACTCGACGGGACTAGTATAGAACGCTCCGAGCGCAAGACGTAACCCGGATGTTGTATAGAGTTGAGGCGGCGTAAGATGGACGGTCGTGCAGAGGAGTATACAAAGCTCCCATAACCCAGCTTAGAGAGGACGATCAACCGATATGGACGAAGTAGCACGGTTCGATCCGCTCCCCACGACGTACCGCTTAGAACACGGAGGACATTTAGAGAACGGGTACAACGGGCAGCCAAATATAACACATGTGGAGACCAGCTAAGTTTCTTGTCAAATGTAAGACCTAAAAATTTTGTTGTCTCCACGAATGGGAGAGCAACGGGACCGAGACGTAAGGACGGTGGAAGAAACTCTTTAATCGTGACCATACCAAATATCTCACGAAATAACGGTCAGACGAAAAAACTACAAAGACGAAACTTGTCTAGCTTGAAGAGGGAAACCAGATGGGGCTATCGTTAGCCTGCTAGATGGCGCTGCCATAGGTCAAACGGTTATCAGCTGCGTTTATTTAAATAGGAGCCCCCAATTTTTAATTACATATTCGTGTAGTGCGTAAAGAAATATGAATGTTTTAGTTGGACCACTTTTTTCGCTTTGTGATAGATGGCGCTGTAATAGTCACAAGCATATGGCTCACAATTTTAGACGAGCAGTTGGTAACAGGTAGGTTTTTTAAATTAAAATACAGAACGTAGGTACGTTTGAACATTTTATTTCGGATCTTCCAATGTGATAGATGTACCTTTGTAAACTTATCATTTCTGAGAACGCATGCTGTTACAGCGTGATTGCCTGCAAATACCACATTAATCCAATAAATGCTCAAAATGATCTCCGTCAACCTCAACGCATTTGGCAATACGTGTAACGACATTCCTCTCAACAGCGAGTAGTTTGCCTTCCGTAATGTTCGCACATGCATTGACAATGCGCTGACGCATGTTGTCAGGCGTTGTCAGAGGATCACGATAGCAAATATCCTTCAACTTTAGCCACAGAAAGAAATCCGGGGATGTCAGATCCGGTGAACGTGCGGGCCATGGTATGGTGCTTCGACAACCAATCCCCCTGTCATGAAATATGCTATTCAATACCGCTTCAACCGCACGCGAGCTATGTGCCGGACATCCATCACGTTGGAAGTACATCGCCATTCTGTCATGCAGTGAAACATCTTGTAGTAACATCGGTAGAACATTACGCAGGAAATCGGCATACGTTGCACTATTTAGATTGGCACCGCACCGATAAAATGGGGTCCAATTATCCTTCCTCCCATAATGCCGCACATTAACCCGCCAAGGCCACTGATGTTCCAATTGTCGCAGCCATCGTGGATTTTCCTTTGCGCAACAGTGCTTATTATGCCGGTTTACGTTACCGCTGTTGGTGAATGACGCTTCGTCGCTAAATAGAAAGCGTGCAAAAAATCTGTCATCGTCCCGTAATTTCTCTTGTGCCCAGTGGCAGAACTGCACACGACGCTCAAAGTCGTCGCCATGCAATTCCTGGTGCATAGAAATACGGTACGGGTGCAATCGATGTTGATGTAGCATTCACAACACCGACGTTTTTGAGATTCCCGATTCTCGCGCAATTTGTCTGCTACTGATGTGCGGATTAGCCGATACAGCAGCTAAAACACCTGCTTGGGAATCATCATTTATTGCAGGTCGTGGTTGACGTTTCACATGTGGCTGATCACTTCCTGTTTCCTTAAATAACGTAACTATCCGCGCGAACGGTCTGGACACCCAGATGGTGTCGTCCAGGATACCGAGCAGCATACATAGCACACGCCCGTTTGGCATTTTGATCACAATAGCCATACACCAACACGATACCGACCTTTTCCGCAATTGGTAAATGGTCCATTTTAACACGGGTAATGTTTCACTAAGCTAATACCGTCCACACTGGTGGAATGTTACGTAATACCACGTATTTATACGTTTGTGACTATTACAGCGCCATCTATTACTAAGCGAAAAATTTGGTCCAACTAAAACTTTCCGATTTCCTTGCGTACTACACGAATACGTAATAAAATGGGGGTTCCTATTTTTAAAACACGCAGTTGATATGCGTTTGACCTATGTCAGCGCCATCTAGCGGGCCATCCATAGCGCCATCTGGTTTCCCCCTTCAAGCTAGACGAGTTTCGTTCTATGTAGTTTTTTCGTTTGTTGCTTATTTCGTGAGATATTTGGCCCGGACACTATCAATGGACCACCCTGTATATGACTGTGTCACGGCTGTAGTCCACAATCTCAATACAGAGACTTATGGAACCACAGGATACAACAGCAGCAATAGTGATTCGTTCGTCGGATGGTGAAGTTATGTTTGCCGCTCTCCCGTTTCGGTACTGGAAAGCAACAAATTAGAACTGATAATTGCTGTCACCTCTCCTTTTGTCGTCAAAAAACAGAAAGTTCTCACTACACTCTACATGTCTACATTACACTCCTCTGCACTAGACAGATTCGTGAAATACAACGCTCACACATAGACAAGAACTGACGGTGATGTATGTGAAGCAGATATTCCCTCCAACTAATCTCCTAAACCACATTTTGGGGTCTGGCAGAAAACATTGTCCTACGACATTTCCTCGCTGCTTTCACATTCGTCATTGGCTTGCACTCCCCTTCGCTAAAGACTCTTGCAGCCTAATATTAAGTTCATGTAATTTAGTTTTGCTGATTAAAGGATGTTACTTTATTAAACAACTAGTTTCTGTCTGAAACCGGCCATCCTCAAGTATAATGACACGTCATTAATCAAATGCCACATTATACCTGAGGAAGGTTCGTTTCCGACGGAAAGTGGTTGTTTAATAATGTGCAAAACCATTTTTCCAAACATTTCTAGACGCTGTAAATCACCGCCTCCTAAAAATAATGATAACAATTTGAAGTACATATCAATATTTAGGGATAACGTAAAGTAAATGTAAGTAATATGCTGTAATTCTTACCTGTCCTGATAGACCCACCACCACCATATGCACCTGGAACGTAAAGGATTGAGAAATAAGACTCAAGTAACACAATCCATTGCGTACTCTAATATTGTAGGAAAGACTAGAAATTCTTTGTTGGTACGCATAAAAATTAAAATGTACGATGTGATATCCTTGTAATATATATAATATGTGGACTTATATAGGTCTAGTACCTAAACCATCATGTCATGTATATCTGGTAAAAATTTGGTCTCCTTCAGATGTATGATATTGGATTAAATGGTACCTCAATTTGAGGGAAGCATTTTGGAAAAAAAATTGCATCAATTTCTTTGTAATATTTTTAATAACCCTAAGCACGTTCAAAAACATTCAAAACATTCTAATTTGTGTAGAAAGTGTGCAACATTACCTGATATCAACAAAAAAATCTGTAAAACACATAAATTATAAACAGTGCCTGAAAGAAACAGGTGTTCATCTTTACATAATATTAAGCCGGAATAGTACCCTGTATCCTTAAAACTGTTCGACCCATTGCTACATGAAAATATTTCAAAAGTATTCACCCTAACACTCAAGAAGATCTTACTTCAGAACGCTACGACTGTCATTCCCAGGACCCGTTCGAGAACATTTTCCGACACAAGCTTTTTATCAGTTTTGCCCCCTCCCCCCCACCACTCGCCACTTTTCCCTCGTACACTTTCCGTAGTGTCGGTTTCCGCCAATGCTTGTGATGCTCACTGTATACGAATGTCACATTTAGCCGCCCCTCTCATCTTGTACCGTAAACCGGACCTGGTCACGGTCTTCTCATAGCCCACGTTTGTACAGCTGTCCGTCAGTCCACACCACTGCGTTCTTATGTCTTACACCCGATTCAGAATGTCCATAGATTTAAAACTTTTTACAAATAATTTCATCCCCGTCAACGAGAAATCAAGTCAGTGACCGTCATTCACATTCGACAAAACAGTATTTTTTTTTTTTAGTACATTGCATCCCCAAGCGGAACCTGATAACTGCCGAGTCATAGTTTTATAGGCCAAGAGCCGAAGATTTTCATACAGGTCGGTCAGAAACATTCTGAAAGGCTTGTAAGCGTGTTGCAGGATAGGTTCTGCTGCGACATAATTGTTAAGATAAAAATTCGATACGTTGCACAATTTCCGAGTTAATTAGCATTGAAGTAAATTATTCAGGCCGAGCAGTCTCGTGCACTATCATCTACGCTACGTGCGCTAAACGTGTTCTTCATTTTTCTTCCTCAAACCGAAAAAGAGAGCGATTCACTAAAAATGGGCATTGTATGGCTGTGAGGATCGAACGCGACCAAAGGCTGAGCTGTCTCGTGCGCTATCATCTACGCTACGAGAACAGCTGACACTAATCGTATGTGGCGGGCCTCTTGGGATTTCACGTGCAGCGGGCTGACTGGCTAGTTCCAATGTTAATTAACTCGGATAGGGCGCAACGTGTTGAATTTTTTTGTTAACAGTTATTTCTCAGTAAAACCTACCCTCCATCACCGTTGCAAGCTTTGTTTCTGAAGACCCTTTATGCATACCTCAGTCTTGTCCCAACCGCGTGAGTGAGTATTTCTCACCACATGGTATATCTTCGTGGCATTCTGTAGCCAGTGTTTAACTGACGACTGCGCAGTTCATTAAAAGCTGTTGATCAGCAGCACTGTATGACATGACAATAATAATTTCCACTTAAATAGAAGAAAGTCTGTATACTAAATATTCGGCTTGTCTTTAGTGTGTGTTGGGTATAGCACTCTATTTTCTCTCTCGAATTTTTCGAAACTCAATTCGTTCGGCAGGAAACGGAAATATAAAATTGGTATAAAATGTTTTAGTCATAGTTTTATAGCGAACGCGCCAAAGATTTTTATATACGTTCTTATCAGCATTGTCCTAAACGCATGAGTGCGTGTCTCTCACCAATAGTATATCTCCGTGGCATACTGTTGTCGATGTTTCACTGACGAGGGCACAATGCATTTAAAGTTGTTGATCCACAGTGTGACATGACAAGACAATCAAAATTACCATTGAAATAGCAGAAAGTATTGTAATTGTAAATATTTGGTTCCTTCAGAAAATGTATTTGACATAGCACTGTACTTTCTCACATGAATTAAAAAAAAAAAAATTCGATTCGTTCCTCGCGAAACTGAAATATAAAACTGGAAGAAAATGTTGTTGACATACTTTCCATATCTGAACCGACGATCTCCATACGAGGGTCACCTCAAAAGAAATGTACACTGTTTTTGTAAAAATAAAGTTTTCATTCTGCATGTGTGAAAGTTTTACAGCGTGGAGATACATCCTTCCCGCTTGTTTTCAAACTTAGTTCAACCTGTTACAGTGAGTGGCACCGTCACAGCACGTCTTCAATATGGCTGCTACGCTTGACGTTCGTCAGAAGCAACGTGCTGTCACAGAATTCCTGTGCTGTGAAAACGAGACAGTGGGAAACATCCACAAGAGGTTGAAAAAGATCTATGGAGATGCTGCTATCGTTCGCAGTACAGTTAGTCGGTAGGCAAGCAGGTTACGTGATGAACGCGGGCACGGCAATATTGAGGATTCTCTTCGCAGCGGCAGGCCTCGTACTGCACACACTCCAACAATGTGCAGAGAGTTAACGAACTGGTGACTGCTGACAGACGAAATCACAGTGAACGAATTGTCACGCTACGTTGGGATCGCGGAAAGAAGTGTTTGCAGAATACTGAAAGTGTTGGCGCTAAAAAGGTTTGTGCCAGGTGGGTTCCCAGGATGTTGACAGTATCTCACAAAGAAACAAGAAAAACGGTATGCAGCGAACTTTTGGAACAGTACGAGAATGGTGGAGATGAATTTCTTGGAAGAATTGTGACAGGTGATGAAACATGGCTCTATCATTTTTCACCAGAGACGAAGTGGCAATCAATGGAGTGGCAACATGCAAATTCACCCAAGAAAAAAAATTCAAAACCACACATTCTGCTGGAAAAGTTATGGCTATAGTGTTTTTCGATTCCGAAGGACTCTTTCTTGTGGAGATCATGCCAAGTGGAACCAACATAAATTCTGATGCATATGTGACGACAATGAAGAAACGTCAAGCTCGACTGAGTAGTGTTCGACCACATCGGCAAAAGCAGGATGTTTTGCTGTTGCACGACAATGCACGGCCACATGTCAGTCAAAAAACCATGGAAGCGATCACAAAACTCGAATGGTCAACACTGAAACACCCGCCTTACAGTCCTGACCTGGCACCATGTGACTATCATCTCTTTGGGAAAGTGAAAGACTCTTCGTGGAACAAGGTTTGTAGATGATGACTCCCTTGTGCACGCTGCCAAACAGTGGCTCCAACAGGTTGGTCCAGAATGTTATCGCGCTAGTATGCAGCCGCTGGTTCCAGGGTGGCGTAAGGCAGTTAGGAGGGATGGAAATTATGTGGAGAAATGAAAATATTGTTCCTAAAGGATATATCTACACACTGTAAAACTTTCGCACATGTGGAATAAAAGATGGATTTTTAGAAAAATAGTGTGCATTTCTTTTGGAGTGACCCTCGTACATTGTGAAGTTGTCACGCTACTGCGATTGTAAACAGAATCGAAAAATATATTACACTATCTCCACTAGAAATAGCATTAAATATGGAGCTGTCTGGATAGTAACTGCACCGAGCGAGGTGGCGCAGTGGTTAGCACACTGGACTCGCATTCGGGAGGACGACGGTTCAATCCCGTCTCCGGCCATCCTGATTTAGGTTTTCCGTGATTTCCCTAAATCGTTTCAGGCAAATGCTGAGATGGTTCCTTTGAAAGGGCACGGCCGATTTCCTTCCCAATAGTTCCCTAACCCGAGCTTGCGCTCCGTCTCTAATGACCTCGTTGTCGACGGGACGTTAAACACTAACCACCACCACCACTACCAGTAACTGCATAGCTACACTTATAAGCATTTCCATTTCTTGTTAATTATGACTCGAACACAAGTGAAAGTTCTTTCTTACATATTTAGTTTATTACTAGTTCCATCTGTCTAGTAACTAAGGACATATTTATAACTAAAAATCGTTAACGAACCTACTCCAAAATGGGGAAGATGCTTACAATTGGTGGAGCCCGCTTCTATTGTTCCTGTGTCTATAAGGCCAAAACTTTCAAGCAAAGTTTAAGAACCGAGCTACAGTAAGCACATGCACAGCGCTAGCGCAACTTACCACATTAGTGCGTAAAAGATCAAGACTATCCCTACAGCGAATCCGTCGGTAACAGCCATGTTCAGTTCTTAGCCAGCTTTGACGTTTCCCCGGTTATGCCTCCACAAAGTAGTTATTGTTGGCGCTGAATAAAAGCCTCACCCCCCCCCCCCCCCATTCCCATCACGGTGTGCCAGAGCAATAGTGTTAGTCATGATACTTTAGCAAGACACAGTGACCACTAGGTAACTTCTTCGAGCGCAGTGTGGTTCCACTTAGAAATGCAGGAAAGGATTGAAAGGAAATGGCGTAAAATTGTGGCGACGTCTTCGCTATTGTCCCTCTTGCAACGATATAAATAAACGATAACAGCCTTTTATTCTGAGCGAATAAAAATTATTAAAATCATAAATTACGTTCATGAAGTTAATTACCGTCCTTGGTTAATATTCTGACACACACTTCTTTTTAAACTCTTAGAAAATGCTCTCAACGCCTATTACAAGAAATTATGTATAGTTCATCTGCTGTGATGTGCTCACAATTCCGGACTTACAAGAACAAATCAGTAAGTTCGTTCGCGTCGACTGTCTTGAATAGATGATCATATGGAATTCCCTCGAATAGGATCAGTTAAGATCTTGCACTTGGATTCGTGAGTAGCAGGTTTCAAACGCTAAACTGCCTACTCTGAATTAAGTTTTTCCTGATGATTTCTGTAAAACATGCGTCTACATTTGACCATAACACAAGCCGACGAAAATTATGGCCGGATTAAATTTTGGCATTATCCACATTTGAGCGTCAAAATAAATCAATGATAACTGGTGACAATTTGTACTGGACTCGGACTCGTAGCCGGCCGGGGTGGCCGAGCGGTTCTAGGCGCTACAGTCTGGACGCGCGCTACCGCTACGGTCGCAGGTTCGAATCCTGACTAGGGCATGAATGTGTGTGATGTCCTTAGGTTAGTTAGGTTTAAGTAGTTCTAAGTTCTAGGGGACTGATGGCCTCAGAAGTTAAGTCCCATAGTGCTCAGATCCATTTGAACCATTTTTTTCGGATTCGAATCCGAATTTCACGCGCCTATTTTTTTAAAACCTGCGTGTCAGTGTTGTATTCTATTAGTAAATAACATAAAAAAGAACACAACCAAAGTGAGGAGACCCTTCCGGTTGCAAAACATAAGAACGACGACCACTCTAACACATCGGGAAATGAACACTGGCCGGTCCTAATTCTCCACAAACGTGGCCTGGGAATGTGTTCTCGGAATACAGTCTGGTTCAGTGGTCCATTTCCGGATTCAGATCAGTGCCCACGTGAATCAACTACTCATACCTGATACTGCCGAGGTGCGGGGGAATCTCTGAGTACACAATTTAAGTAATTTTCAAAAGTCTGACGATATCTGGAATAGCGCTGCAATTGACAGTTTCGTTCCTGTAAGAAAGTCCGTAAGTCAAGCACATTTTTTAGACCGTCCGGAAAAGGCAGTACACAGAAATTCCTGTGATCCTATTCGTCGTACGTGTCTTAGATTGGGGAAAGTAGATGTTAACTGGACCAAGGATCATTCCGGGCTCGATCGTATAGGGCGACGCTCGGAGACAGAAGATAAACATCTTCTGAAGCCACACGTACACGGAAAGTCCATAGTCCAGGCGGTGTTCATCGGTGTCTATAGCACGACACCGCATTCACATCGAGGGTAGTTCGTCGTAAGCAGGCAATGCACATCATGCGCCATGGGTGCCCTGGCACAGGGGAGATGTGTGTGCACAAAGCTATTATCGTGGAAGAATGTTTTGATGTGGGAGAGCGGATACGCGATTTAAGCGAGTGCAGTAGCGCATACAGGATGGAGGCACCAGTGCAATGATGAGGAGACCGTTGAAACTGTCGCGACGATGAGTTCACATCTTCATCGTGGCGCTGATGTAAAAGGGCTCTGCTACGAGGGCGGAAGCTGATGGCATGGTGTCGTACTCTGAAAAGAAGTCCATTACTATCGAAATAATCAAAGTCCGCCTGGATCCGCTGCGGCATCACTGGAGATACTGTTAGGGACTGAGCCAAATGCGGTATCCAGGACGCCGTATGGGTGTTAATGATGGTGACCGTTTGGACCATATATAAAGCTCGGACTGCCTCGGACATTCGAGACACCTCCCATCCGGCACAGACTCACAGCCTGTTACACAATATTAGCTTACCGTCTCCTACAATGACCCCTTACTCACCATTTCGATTTCGATTCCCGGACTGAAATTGGATTTTTGGTCATAGTGGCTCTACAGTATATACAGGGTGTTTCAAAAACTTTCAGGAAACATTCCTCACACACAAAGAAAGAAAATATGTTATGTGGACATGTGTCCGGAAACGCTTACTTTCCATGATAGAGCTCATTTTATTACTTTTCTTCAAATCACATTAATCATGGAATGGAAACACACAGCAACAGAACGTACCAGCGTGACTTCAAACACTTTGTTACAGGAAATGTTCAAAATGTCCTCCGTTAGCGAGGATACATGCATCGACCCTCCGTCGCATGGAATCCCTGATGCGCTGATGCAGCCCTGGAGAATGGCGTATTGTATCACAGCCGTCCACAATTCGAGCACGAAGAGTCTCTACATTTGGTACCGGGGTTGCGTAGACAAGGGCTTTCAAATGCCCCCATAAATGAAAGTCACGAGGGTTGAGGTCAGGAGAGCGTGGAGGCCATGGAATTGGTCCGCCTCTACCAATCCATCGGTCACCGAATCTATTGTTGAGAAGCGTACGAACACTTCGACTGAAACGTGCAGGAGCTCCATCGTGCATGAACCACATGTTGTGTCGTACTTGTAAAGGCACATGTTCTAGCAGCACAGGTAGAGTATCCCGTATGAAATCATGATAACGTGCTCCATTGAGCGTAGGTGGAAGAACATGGGGCCCAATTAAGACATCACCAACAATGCCTGCCCAAACGTTCACAGAATATCTGTGTTGATGACGTGATTGCACAATTGCGTGCGGATTCTCGTCAGCCCACACATGTTGATCGTGAAAATTTACAATTTGATGACGTTGGAATGAAGCCTCATCCGTAAAGAGAACATTTGCACTGAAATGAGGATTGACACATGGTTGGATGAACCATTCGCAGAAGTGTACCCGTGGAGGTCAATCAGCTGCTGATGGTGCCTGCACGCGATGTACATGGTACGGAAACAACTGGTTCTCCCGTAGCACTCTCCATACAGTGACGTTGTCAACGTTACCTTGTACAGCAGAAACTTCTCTGACGCTGACATTAGGGTTATCGTCAACTGCACGAAGAATTGCCTCGTCCATTGCAGGTGTCTTCGTCGTTCTAGGTCTTCCCCAGTCGCGAATCATAGGCTGGAATGTTCCGTGCTCCCTAAGACGCCGATCACTTGCTTCGAACGTCTTCATGTCGGGACACCTTCGTTCTGGAAATGTGTCTCGATACAAACGTACAGCGCCACGGCTATTGTCCCGTGCTAATCCATACATCAAACGGGCATCAGCCAACTCCGCATTTGTAAACATTGCACTGACTGCAGAACCACGTTCGTGATGAACACTAACCTGTTGATGCTACGTACTGATGTGCTTGATGCTAGTACTGCAGAGCAATGAGTCACATGTCAACACAAGCACCGAAGTCAACATCACCTTCCTTCAATTGGGCCAACTGGCGGTGAATCGAGGAAGCACAGTACATACTGACGAAACTAAAATGAGCTCTAACATGGAAATTATGCGTTTCCGGACACATGCCCACATAACATCTTTTCTTTATTTGTTTCCTGAAAGTTTGGTCGTACCATCTTTGTAACGCCCTGTACATATACTAAAAAGTCAAAGAAACTTTTACACCTGCCTAATATGGTATAGGGCCCCAGAGAGCACGCAGAAGTACCGCAACACGACGTGGCATGGACTCGACTAAAGTCTGAAGTAGTGCTGGAGGGAGCTGACACCATGAATCCTGCAGGGCTGTCCAAAAAAGGGGAGGGGACGGGAACTCTCCTGAATAACACGTTGCAGGGCATCCCTAATATAATCAATAATGTTCATGTCTGGGGAGTCTGGTGGCCAGAGAAAGTGTTTAAACTCAGAAGAGTGTTCCTGGAGTCACTCTGTAGCAATTCTGGACATCGTCCTGGCGAAATTGCCCAAGTCCGTCGTAATGCACAATGGACATGAATGGATGCAGATGATCAGACAGGACGCTCACGTACGTGTCACCTGTCAGAGTCGTATCTATAAGTATCAGTGGTCCCATATCACTCCAGCTGCACATGCCCCACATCATTACAGAGCCTCCACCAACTTGACATTCAGGGTCCATGGATTCTTGAGGTTGTCTCCATATTCGTACAAGTCCTTACGCTCGATACAATTTGAAATGCGGCTCGTCCGACCAGGCACTATATTTCGAGTCATCAACAGTCCAGTGTCGCTGTTTATGTGTCCAGGCGAGGCTTGAAGCTTTGTGTCGCGCAACCATCAAGGGTACACGAGTGGGCCTTCGGCTCGGAAAGCCCATATCGATGATGTTTCGTTGAATGGTTCACACGCTGACACTTGTTGATGGCCCAGCATTGAAATCCGCAGAATTTGCTGAAAGGTTGCACTTCCGTCACGTTGAACTAGTCTTTTCGGCCGTCGTTGGTCCCGTTCTTGCAGGATCTTTTTCCGACGCAGCGATGTCGAAGATGTGATACTCACGGTACACTCGTGAAATGGTCGTACGGGAAAATCCTCACTTCATCGCTACCTCGGAGATGCTGTGTCCCATCGCTTGTGCGCTGACTATATCACCACGTTGAGGCTGACTTAAATCTTCTACCATTGTACCTGCAGTAAACGATCTAACAACTGCGCCAGAAATATGTTGTCTTATACAGGCAGTGCCGTATTGTGCCTGTTTACATATCTCTGTATCTGAATACGCGTGCCTATTTCAGTTTCTTTGGCGCTTCAGTGTGTGTGTGATGTATGTATTTTCGGACATGTCAGAGGGAGTAGATACCACATAGGTGTATGTCCATATCACTTAGGGCTGGAGTTAAAATGCTGTTAAAATGCTGAGAAACTCAACATATTAGTGTTTCAGTCGATCTGAAGAGAAAATAGTAATGATTGACATATTACGAGAATACTGTCCTCTAAGTGTTCTATAGCTGCAGCAAGGTACCTCATAATGTTTCTGCAAGTAGAATTCGCATTCATCGGAAGATACATTTAGAGGGCGTGCTGTGTGGCGCTGTAACTTTGTAGCCTCGTCCACCGCGACTGGAGAGTACTGTGCCCTAAAAAGTAAAATAATCAATGGTGCGAATATTGCTGCAGCGTCCACTAGCTCAATTAGGAGGGGCAGAACAGCCATATTCGTCTTCGATGGACCTTTGTTAAGTGCTCATAACTGTGTTTTGTTTCTGTGATGAAGTATTAGTAAACAGAAGGCAATTACGTTCTGTCTGATACAACAGAACAGCAGTTCATGAATGGCTGACTGAGACAGTCAAAATGAAAGGTACCGTTCAAACTAGAAAGACATGGCGCACAGTGAAAAACACCTACAAGAGTCCAGTGACGAGTAGACGAAAGTTTACGAATTCAGTATGTCTCACTTTAGAACTTCGTATTTGTTAAGATGTATAACCAAGAACAATGGGACCAGCATTAGGGAGGACGACGGCCATCCAGATTTAGGTCTTCCGTGATTTCCCTTAATCGCTCCAGATAAAAGTCGGGATGGTTCGTTTGAAAGAGCACGGCCGATTTCCTTCCATATTCTGGACACAATCTGAGCTTGTGCTCCACCTCTAATGACCTCGATCTCGATGGGACTTTAAACCCAAAACTCCCTTCCTTCTTATTTCTTACAACAACATTGTAATAAAATGACAGAAAATTAGTTAAGTCCATAACTATTCAAGAACGGGAGTATCACCGATGTAACGGCGAAAACTGTAGGTCAGGGCTTTGGACACAGCTTTTGAAATGTACGGGGTGTGATGGATACAAGTACATATATTTCTCTTGGTCATTGGTGACGTTGTAGTGAACAATATTACATCAGTATTTACGTAATTTGCGGACTAATCATTATAGCTATTAGGAGAATTATATTTTTGGGTTGGTTAGTATGTCCAAGTACATGTGGCAGTAGCAAGCCATTAATTCTTAATTCCCATTGGGAAAAACATACCTATTACACGCTGTACAGTGAATCGAGGAATTATCATTGAAACCATTTAGACACTTCATTGATATCTCTAATGATAAATAGAAAGCAGACTATCGATACAAATAGAAAAACTGATTGTCAGGATCGTCAAAATACAAATTCGTGGCCGTATTCCCACCTACATGAACCTTGATGTGCACTAGCCCCTCATGAACTTCTGCGTCGTGTAACTTAGCTCAGTATATGAGGGTGGAATGTCACCGTAGCGCCGTCATTTAATTACAGGAGCCGTAATGAAGGCTCGGTGAGTACCGGAACCACCAGTCGAGTTGTAGACGAAGAATACTCAGCTCCAACCAGACCAACTCATGAACATCCACCAGCAGCGATAATAGCTGGAAATACAAAAGGACGACGAGCACGATTCAGAAGAAAACAGCAATGTAAACAACACTGAAACTGGAACTATGTCATCTTATTAATTACAGAATTGTTCTACAGAAGCTGCTTCGTGGTAGTATTTTATTTCTGTGGACTAGTTTTCAGGCGTTGCCTATCACCAGCGGTATCTATATTATTTATTATAATAAATTACTTAAAATGTATGTTGTAATGTGTTATGTGTCTGTGACTTTTCACTTCACTGTAGTTCTACTTTCCTAATACAAGGCGGAAATGGTATAAGTGCAGATATTTTTATTGGTCACTCAGGAAGGTAACTGAAAAGCATTATATCAGTATTTACGTTGTATTTAGATTAATAATTATGGCTGTCAGGAGTAGGTTGGTAAGCAAATGTGGTTAGAACAAAGCAGTAATTCTCATTGTTCCTTGGGCAGCAGGTCAGGTGCTTCATTATCGACGCATGAATGTCTATACTGACATAGTTCACTTATTGGCGCAGTTACGATTGTGTATAAAACATCAGATCGTAAATTTTGTGCCGTGTTTGTGGGAACTGCGCTGGACACATTCAGAGGCATTGCTGCTCCGCCGAGTCTTGCAGACGCATTTGGAGGAGGGAGTTTGGGACTGAACATTCCGTGAAAAAATCTCGCCGCAACGAAAAACGCTTTCTTTTAAAAATGATTGCCACCCTAGCTCACGTATCACGTGCTTAACACTCTCTGCCCTATTTCGAAAAATACAAAACGATCTGCCCTTCTCTGAACTTTTCCTATAGCGTCCGCCAATCCTGTCCGATAAAAGATTCCATGCCGCGCAGCAATACTCCATATGACGACGAGAAAACCTAGTGTAGGCGGATTCTTTAGTAGATCTGGTACATGTTCTAGTCTTCTGCCAATGAAACGCAATAGTTGTCTTTCTTCCCTGCAACATCATCTGTGTGATCTTTTCAATTAAACTTATTTATGACTGTAGTCCCTAGATACTTATTTGAAATGAAAGTCTTTAGATTTGTGTGGTTTATCGTGTAACCGAAATTTAAAAGATTTCTTTCAGTACTTCACACTCCGTGTTCAATATCAACTCCCATCTCCCGCACCACATATATATCCCGTCTAAATCATTTTACAATTGGTTTTGATGTTTTGATGATTTAGGTGGTAAATTACAGCATCATCTGTAAACAATTAACACGGATGCTCTAGTTGTCTTCTATGTCATTGCATAGATTAAAAACAGCAGAGGCCGTTTAACACGTTCTTGGGGTACGCCAGATATCACTTCCGTTTTATTCAATGACCTTCCGTCAGTTGTCATGAACTGTGAGGTTTCTGACAGGGAATTGTGAGTCTAGTTGAACAACTGAGGCGATACTCCATAGGCACGCAATGTGAATAGAAGCCGATTCTCAGAACTGTGTCAGTAGCCTTTCGAAAATCGAAAAGTATGAAATCAATTTGAGGTGTCCTGTTAATAGCTTTTATTAATTCATGAGAATAAAGACTTAATTTCGTTCCACAGGAGCGATATTTATTGATCTGTGCTGACCGTGTGTCAATAGATAGTTTTTCTGCAGGTAATTTATATTGTTCGAACGCAGTGTTTATTCAAAAATCCTACAGCATATCGACCTTTTGGAATTTTTCCTGGAATCACTTCGGTTTACCTTCCCTGTACTTCATACTGATTTCATTTCTAAGTGAATTATGTTACTGTGTACAACTATCTTCCAGATTTTTTTATTTCCTTCATTTGTCGAGCAATTGATTTCTTCTACACTGACGGAAAAGAAATCCCAGTACCAAGAAGGAGTTGTGCAACATAAACGAAAGTTGGTAGGCATGTTTCTATTTCTGGAAAACGATGTCTGTTCAACGTTCACACCAGTATCATAAGAGTAACGCTAGTAGCGCCATCAAGAGGATGCAAACCAGGTTTACTTTAAATACACATCGTTACCGTCGTGAGCGTTAGTTATCTTTCAAATTGGAAGTGGTGAGTTGGTTTTAGTCAACAATGTCTTTAAGGCAACAAAGACGCCATTATCATCATCTGACCGAGTTTGAACGGGGTCGTGTAATAGGGATAGGGCAAGTTGGATGTCCCTTCTGCGATATTGTCAAAGACTTGGCACGAATGTAGCCACTGTACATGATTGCTGGCAGCGGCAGTGACGAGAATATATGATCGCGGGAAGACCTGGTCCCTGGCGGACATGTGGCGCTACCGAGACGCAAGACCTTTGTGTTCGGCGTATGGCTCTGGCGCATTGTACTGCATCTGCAACGGCAATTTGAACAGCAGTTGGCACCGAAGTGGCAACAAACTGTTAGAAATCGGTTGCTTCAGGGACAGCGCTGAGCCAGACGCCATGTAGCGTGCATTCCACCGACCCTAAAGCACCACCATTTGCGACTTCAGTGGTGTCAAGCGGGATCCCATTGCAGTGGAGGGTGGAGGCCTGTTGTGTGTTCTGATGAAACATGGTTCTGCCTTGGTACCTGTCATCACTCCTGCGTCATCCACAACCAGCACTGACCGTTCCTGTAAAATGGCTCTGAGCACTGTGGGGCTTAACTTCTGAGGTCATCAGTCCCCTAGAACATAGAACTAATTAAACCTAACTAACCTAAGCACATCACACACGTCCATGCCCGAGGCAGGATTCGAACCTGCGACCGTAGCGCTTGCGCGGTCCAAGACTGTAGCGCCTAGAACCGCACGGCCACTCCGGCCAGCTTTGTGTCTACATCTGCCCTGTATTTTGTCGTCAGGACTGCTACGGATCACCGCCTATCCTACTTTGTAAGCGGGCAAGCCTCTAACGACCAGCCTGTATGATACACGAATACATGGATATCCGACACCTTATTGCCTACTCGTGTTTTTACTACCCTTCAACCACTCTACATAGGTGGTCACGACAATAGCATGCGAAGAGCCGATCAACATTGCCTTTCCGAGGTGCTCGTTCCCAGGCATCGGGTCATAACAATCTGTCATTTGTCAAAGACAGTTATGTCAGCGGATTTCCCCCTTTACGATCCATATCATCGCGAGAATGCTTCCTCAAGATGCAGTGCGGCGGATCTTCACAAAGTTGTGCATAATGCTCCAGCTCTTTCTAGAGTTCGCGACGTATGTATTTTTTTTGTGCTATTCTTTATTGACTTTTTGTCTATTGCCGTCTATAGAATTTGTACTGAGTAGCAATTGTTTATGCAGCTAGCTCTCGTCGCCATATTGTGTGGATGCCACGCTGAGATTTCCGGCCTGTCCCCTGGATTTTCGAGTTGTGCGGCCGCAGCGTCCTACATCTATATACATGTTTATCTTCACGGTTATTCTGCAATTCACATGTAAATACCTGGCAGTTGGTTCATCGAACCATTTTCATACTACTTCCCTACCATTCCACTCTAGAACGGCGCGTGGGAAAAAGGAAAACCTAAATCTTTCCGTTCGAGCTCTGATTTCTCGTCTTTTATTATGATGATCATTTCTCCCTACGCAGGTGGGCGCCAACAAAATATTTTCGCATTCGGAAGAGAATGTTCGTAATTGAAAATTCGTAAATAGATCTCGCCGCAAAGAAAACCGCCTTTTTTCAGTGACTGCCACCTCAACTCCTGTATCATATCAGTGACTCTCACCACTATTGCACGATAACACGAAACGGGCTGTCCCTCTTTGCACCCTTTCGATGTCCTCCGTCTATCCTACCTGGTAAGGATCCCACACTGCGCAGCAATATTCCAGCAGAGGACGGATAAGTGTAATGTAGGCTGTCTTTTTAGTGGGTTTGTCGCATCTTCTAAGTGTTCTGCCAACAAAACCGCAGTCTTTGTTTTGCCTTACCCACAATCTAAGGGGGGTGCTCAGATTATCACCTAGATCATTTATGTAAATCAGGAACAGCAGAGGGCCTATGGCACAACCTTGCGGAACGCCAGATATCACTTCTGTTCTACTCGATGATTTACCGTCTATCACTACGAACTGTGACCTTTCTGAGAGGAAATCACGAATCCAGTCACACAACTGAGACGATACTCCATATGCACGCAATTTGATTAATAGTTGCTTGCGAGGAACGGTATCGAAAGCCTTCTGGAAATCCAGAAATATGAAATCGATCTAAGATCCCTTGTCGACAGCACTTCATGAGAATAAAGAGCTAGCTGTGTTGCACAAGAACGATATTTTCTGAATCCGTGTTGGTTACGTATCAATAAGTCATTTTCTTCAAGGTGATTCATAAAGTTCGAGTACAGTATATGCTCCAAAATCCTACTGCAAATTGAGGTCAGTGATATGGCTCTGTAATTCAATGGGTTACTCCTATTTCTCTTCTTGAATACTGGTGTGACCTGTGCTACTTTCGCATTTGGGAGGACGACGGTTCAAATCCGCGTCAGGCCATTCTGATTTAGGTTTGCTGTGATTTCCCTAAATCGCTTCAGGCAAATACTGGGATGGTTCCATTCAAAGAACAAGGCCGATTTCCTTCCCCATCCTTCCCCCATCCGATGGGACCTATGACCTAGCTGTTTGGTCCCCTCCCCCAAATCAACGAACCAACCAACGTTGCAAGTGTCAGTTCGTGGTCAGAACAGTGTGTTCTATGTAGTTGTGAGTACATTATGTCGGATCTAAGTTACTGCTGTCGGCCTCGGTGGCCGAGCGGTTCTAGGCGCTACAGTCTGAAACCGCGCGACCGCTACGGTCGCAGGTTCGAATCCTGCCTCGGGCATGGATGTGTGTGATGTCCTTAGGTTAGTTAGGTTTAAGTAGTTCTCAGTTCTAGGTGACTGATGACCTCAGAAGTTGAGTCCCATAGTGCTCAGAGCCATTTGAGCCATTTGTGCTACTGTCCAGTCTTTAGGAACAGACCTTCCGTCAAGCGAGCGGTTGAATACGATTGCTAAGAAAGGCGCTATTGTGTCTACATACTTTGAAAGGAACCTGATTGGTATACCATCTGGACCGGAAGACTTTCCTTTCTTAAGTGATTTGAGTTGTTTCGCAACACCTAAGATATCTACTTTTATGTCACTCATGCTAACAGCTGTTCAGGTTTTGAATTCTGGAATATGTACTTCATCTTCTTTCGTGAAGGAATTACGGAAAACTGTATTTAGTCACTCCGCTTTAGTGGCACCATCATCGGTAACATTTCCATAGCTATCGCGAAGTGGCAGTATTGACTTTTTTTCTGCCACTGATGTACTTTACATACGAGCAGAATCTCTTTGGGTTTTCTACCATATTTTGAGCCAATGTTTCGTTGCAGAAATTGTTAACAGCATCACGAATTGACGTCCGCACTAAATTTCGAGCTTCCGTGAAACTTAGATAGTCTTGGGGATTTAGCGTTCTTCTGAATTTAGCATTCTTTCTTCGTTACTGCTGCGACAGTGTTCTGACGTCTTTTGTGTACCATGGTGGATCAGTCCCGTTTCTTATTAACTTATGCTGTATGAATCTATCTATTGCTGTCGATACTGTGTCTTTGAATTTGAGCCATATCTGGTCCTGTGCAATGTGCGAGCACCTGTCCAAAAACTGTCCCTCAGACGTGGAAGCAGAGTCATTGCGGCTGAGCTGTCGGAAAGGTCATTGCTAAGTGCAGAGCCAATCACAGTGAGCGGTTCTGCATACGTTGTAGCACCTGTCATGTGTTTCGGCTGTACTGGCACTACGTTACACGTCGATCCAGCGTGACACCAAGATACCGCACCGTATCACTCCTTGGAACAGATCTACCTGCGAACCTGGTAGGTGGCAGCGACGCAGTAATGATACAGCGAGAAACTACTGAGATTCGTCCTGGTAATATTGAATTTATAGCACCACTTGAGGGCCCACGTGTTCAGGTTGGCGGAGGCGAGCTGCAGTCGACGTTGTAGAGTGCTGCCACTCAAGCTGCGGCTGAAGATCGCAGTGCAGCGTTACATTTTTGTTTGCTCCCATTAGACAGCCGTCAGCAAAGCTGCTACGTGCGGTAACAGGTGTGTGTCTGTTGTGTCGGCAGCCGGGCCGACACCGTGAAGCTGAGGTGGCTGAAAATGCACGCGAGACTAACGCAGACGGACGTGAAGTACTGGAACAGGATACGTAATTAATGTTAGGAAGAAAAGTACGGAGCAGGTTTAATACTTAACTTTAATTAATCCTTGAGGTACATCGATCTTGCAGATACACAGGAGACTTTAAGTACAATCACTGTATGGCTAATGGCGCCTTGCTAGTTCGTAGCCATTAACTTAGCTGATGGCTATTCTGTCTCTCTCGGCTAATGAGAGAGAAAGGCTTCGTACAACTGGGCGGTAGCTAGGTTCTCGTACAACTGGGCGGTAGCTAGGTTCTCGTACAACTGGGGCGAGTGCTCTCTCGTATCACGAGACCTGCCTTGGTGGTGGCGCTAGGTCTGCGATTACACAGTGGCGACACGCGGGTCCGACATGTACTAAATGGACCGCGGCCGATTTAAGCTACCACCTAGCAAGTGTGGTGTCTGGCGGTGACACCACATTCCTCCCCCGCAAATCGGCGAACGGTCGTGTGATAAGGCGTCCGCCCGCCGTGGGGAGGACCACATGTTGACGTATGCGATGAGGTGGGGAGCCCAACAACAGGCGAGGCTGTGCCACCCGCACCCGGCCATTCGGTCCGAGGGGAGCTAGGAAACGCCTGAAAAACTAGTCCAGGGTGCACGTCAACATGCGGTGTACGCGCCCGTAAAGAGACAGGAGTGACCGAAGGATCAATCTCCATTGCGTCGGGGTAGCCGACGCGCGATGACGTCATGTGGTCCGGAGCGGGCGGGAGTTCCATGGCGGAGGACAGCTGGTCACGGGAAGCGATCGGCGGCGCGTGACCCTGGGAGGCGCTTGGCGGCTGCAGCGAAGCGTCTAATGCGGGCGACGCCGGCGGGAGAACAGGCGGCGGCGGCGGCGGCTGCTGCTGCTGCGGCGGCGGCGGCGCGTCGCCATGGGGCAAAATGGAAGGCATCGTCGGTAACACCTGGGGATGAGGCGAGCCAGTAGATGGGTCCCCAGGGCGCTGACCGGACGGCACCGTCGCTGAAAGCAGACGGGGAGCGGCAGAACCCGAGCGACGACAGAGGCGCAGCTGATTGAGATGCCGACGCACCTCACCAGAGGCCCCCAAAACCAAATACATCGCGCGGCCGAGGCAGCGAAGAATGCGCCCTGCGAGCCAACGCCGTGAACCTCGATAGTTGCGATAAAATACAACGTCGCCTGGAGCAAAAGCAGGAGTCTGCCGCTGCACAGGAACCTGATGCGGCGGATGCAGCAAAGACATCAAGGTGCGATGAGGACGACCGTGGAGCAACTCAGCCGGCGAGCGACCATCTCGGGGCTGAGAGCGATACGAAGACAAAAAGAGCAACAATGCGTCCTCCCGAGAATGCGACTCTTTCAATTTCAACATCTGTGACTTGAAAGTCCGGACCAATCGTTCAGCGGCACCGTTGGACTGAGGCGAAAACGGCGCCGATGTCAGATGTTGAATACCATTGGCCTGGCAGAAAGACTGGAATTCAGCGGACATGAATTGTGGGCCATTGTCGGAAACAATAGTCTGCGGAAGACCTTCAATGCAAAAGATAGCAGACAACGCTTGGATGGTGGCGGAGGACGTCGTGGAAGACATCCGGACAACAAAAGGAAAATTACTGAAGGCGTCGACCAGAACCAACCATCGAGCATTCCAGAATGGACCAGCAAAATCAATGTGCAAGCGTTGCCAAGGGGAAGTGGCTTTTGGCCACGCAAAGACTTTCCGCGGCGGTGCGGACTGTTGTTCGGCACACGCCGGGCACGAAGAACACATATTCGTAATCGCAGCATCGATTCCGAACCAAGTACAGTGCTGACGAGCAAGTTGTTTCGTTCGCACTATACCCCAATGTCCTTGATGAAGAAGCCGTAAAACAGAGGACTGTAACGAACGTGGGACCACGACTCTGGACTGATCATTATCAGAACGCAACAACAAAACACCACGTCGAACAAAAAGTCTCTCCTTGTGAGCAAAAAATCGGCGAACCAACGGATCCTCGATCCGAGACTTTGACAAAGGCCATTGCGTAGCAACAAAACGTAAAACAGTAGCAAGGACAGGGTCAGCAGCTGTGGCTGTAGCGACACGACGAAAATCAATCGGAAACGATTCGACCACTTCATCGGTTTCCGAATCAATGAACATGCAAGCAAGTTCGGAAGAATCGAATGCTTTATCCTCAGCAACAGGCAAACGGGACAACGCATCGGCGTTTCCGTGCTTAGCAGTGGACCGATACAAGATATCGTAGCGGTACTGCGAGAGGAAAATAGACCAGCGAATGAATTTCTGCGCTGTACGTGGAGGTACAGGCTTGTTCGGATGAAAAAGCGACGTCAAAGGTTTGTGGTCTGTGATGATGGTAAAGTGACGACCATACAAGAAATCATGGAACTTAGTAACACCAAACACGAGAGCCAAAGCTTCTTTCTCTATCTGTGAATAATTTCTTTGCGCAGACGAGAGCAATTTGGACGCAAAGGCAATAGGGCGATCATGGGAGCCAACTTTGTGCGCAAGCACAGCACCGATCCCGAAATCTGATGCATCTACCATCAACAAAAGGGGTTTCTGGGGATCGAATGGCGTAAGGCAAGTATTAGAAAGCAACGCCGATTTCAACTGGCGAAAGGCGCGTTCGCATTCCGTCGTCCAGACGAACGGAACACCTTTACGGCGTAAGCGATGAAGCGGAGCTGAAATGGAAGAGGCATTGCGCACATATTTATGATAATAGTTAATTTTACCCAACACACTCTGTAGCTGTTTCAGAGTTTGAGGGGAAGGCACATCGTGTATGGCTCGGAGGTGCTCTGGACTTGGATGTATGCCTTGGGCATTAATGACATGTCCCAGGTATGGTAAGTCACGAGCAAAAAACACACATTTGTCCTTCCTCAAGCGAAGACCATTTTGCCGCAAGACCTGAAATAATGTTCGTAAATTCGCAAGATGATCTTCTTCTGTCTGTCCGGAGATCACTATATCGTCCAGATAGTTTGCTGCAGTAGGGACCGACGCACAAATAGTTTGTAAATATTGCTGAAACAAGGCAGGGGCGGATGCACACCCGAAAGGCAGTCTTTTGAAGCGGTACAATCCAAGATGCGTGTTAACCACCAATACGCGCTGGGATTCGTCGTCCACCGGTATTTGCAAGTACGCATCGGCTAGGTCCAACTTTGAAAAATATTTTCCCGGGCACAGTTTAGCAAAAAGATCTTCCGGGCGGGGCAAAGGAAAAGTAGCAGTCACTAGCTGTGGATTCACTGTGGCCTTGAAGTCCACGCAAAGTCTCAATTTTCCGGAAGGCTTTGGCAAAATTACTAAGGGTGAGGCCCAGAGAGAAGCTTGCACACGTTCAATTACACCCTGTGATTCGAGATCGTGTAACGTTCTTGCGACCTCATCACGCAATGCGTGGGGAACATTGCGCGCTCTGAAAAATTTCGGTTGCGCGTTGACCTTCAATTCCAAATGTGCTGCATAGTTTTTTAGCGCAACCTAAGCCCGGTGCAAAAATGTCTGCAAAGTCGTCACACAGCCGAGAAACACTGTCTGTAGGCACAGTCTGATTCACTGATAGGACCTGATTTACAATAGACATGTTAAACAACTTAAATGAATCTAGACCAAACAAGTTCACTGCAGAAGAAGAACGAAGAACGTAAAATGACAAGTTTAGTGTGTCCCTTGTATGTTGCAAGAAGGCTGCACTGTCCTAACACAGGAATTTGCTGTCCGGAATATGTAGTTAGCTTAACATTTGCGGAACGCAACGGAGGTTTGCCCAGTTGTTTGTACGTGTCATGATTGAGCAATGAAACTGCAGCTCCGGTATCGAGCTGGAATGGTATCACTTTGCCTTCAAAGTCTAAGTCCACAAAAAGTTTATTGTCCTGCTGACGACAAGAGCGACTGTTTTGTGCAATTGGAACAGACACTGGTACAGAATCACTGGCTAATTGACGTGATGTCCGGCGACTTCGACGCACAGTTTTTGTGGGACGAACACAGTTACAGGTAGAGAAAGTGTCACTGGACGAAGTGGAATTAACGACATGAATGTCCATAGGCGAAGGTCCACGAGCCTGAGTGTCCTTGGTTCGATTCCGGCGCGAAGCAAAGGGCCTGGAATGATTGTGATTGTCTGATCTGAGCTTTTTCTGGCAAACACTTTGAACATGTCCTTTCTTATTGCAGAAAAAGCAAATAGCTTGGCGTGACGGGCAATGTTCACGCGAATGTCGAGTAGCACACCGCGGGCATGATTTCACTACATGTGTGTGCTGGCGCGGCACACCTGGCTTAGCGCGCGGCGGCAGCTGTGCGGACGGCCGCGAGGGCAGTTGACCGGGCCGCGTTCCGCGAGCGCGCCCGGCGGGCCGGTTAATGTTACACACAGCTGGCGAAGTTTCAAAAGATTCCTGAGCACAGTCAAGTGTGTCCTGTCTATCCAATATGTCTATCACTTGTTGAAGGGAGGGATTAACTAGTTTCAAAATTTGCTCCCGTATGCGAACATCAGAAACGTTCTGTGCAATTGCATCACGCACCATTGTATCTGAATAAGAAAGACCACAGTCACATTCAAAGGCACAGTCCCTAGTAAGTCCTTGCAATGTTGCTACCCACTCCCTATTAGTTTGACCGGCCGTACGTTTTGTACGAAAGAACGTATACCGTTTTGCAACCACATTAACTGTTTCTTTGAAATAGGCATCTAATGCAGACAAAATTTCCTCGTAGGACAGAGTTGCTACGTCTCGTCGGGGAAACAATTTCACTATCACACGGTATGTGGACACACCGACATAAGAAAGCAAAAACGGCTGCCGCTCATTACCTTGAATTCTGTAGGCAGCAAGGTGGAAGTTGAACTGACGAGACCACTCTTGCCACGTCTCATCGGCTGCCACGTATGGTCAAAGGGAGGTGGAACAGCGTTTAGTGGCAGCGGTAGCGAAGAAGCGGCGGCGGCCGCATCGGTTTGAATGGTACGTTGACCCTGGACGAGCTGTCCAAGGGCATCCAGTAACGCCTGCGTCTGCTGATTCTGCAAGCGATAAAACTCGGACAGTACATCTGGAGAATGTGGCGAAGCCATGACACAAGTAAATGTAAGCAATCAGAAAACTTTAAATCGTCGCCAATGTTGTGTCGGCAGCCGGGCCGACACCGTGAAGCTGAGGTGGCTGAAAATGCACGCGAGACTAACGCAGACGGACGTGAAGTACTGGAACAGGATACGTAATTAATGTTAGGAAGAAAAGTACGGAGCAGGTTTAATACTTAACTTTAATTAATCCTTGAGGTACATCGATCTTGCAGATACACAGGAGACTTTAAGTACAATCACTGTATGGCTAATGGCGCCTTGCTAGTTCGTAGCCATTAACTTAGCTGATGGCTATTCTGTCTCTCTCGGCTAATGAGAGAGAAAGGCTTCGTACAACTGGGCGGTAGCTAGGTTCTCGTACAACTGGGCGGTAGCTAGGTTCTCGTACAACTGGGGCGAGTGCTCTCTCGTATCACGAGACCTGCCTTGGTGGTGGCGCTAGGTCTGCGATTACACAGTGGCGACACGCGGGTCCGACATGTACTAAATGGACCGCGGCCGATTTAAGCTACCACCTAGCAAGTGTGGTGTCTGGCGGTGACACCACAGTGTCGTACGTCAAGACATGTGCATGTTTTATGAAGGTTGGGCACCGAATCTCGTCGTCTCAATTTACTCATCCCCCCGCCCAGGATTTAATACCCGTTTTCTTTATGAGTTTTTGTTTTGTATTTCCTTTTTTCTTCGTTTTGTCACTGTACTTTAGTAGAAAACTGACCGGCGGGATTCTTTTTGTAGAGAAAATAAATGTCGCCAACTGCTACTGATAGGCTTCCAGTTCATATAATCATTATCATTGACAGTGAAATGTGGTCCTTTTAGTTCGGTATCTGTTGATTCTGTTTTTCTCTTTTGATAAGAGGCTTAGTAACCTGGGTGATTTGGTCTCCTTTCCCATGTTGGTAGTCGTATTTGTATTTTCTCGATAGTCATTTGGGTTGTTTTCTTGCAAGATTCTTTTAATAGTTTCCACAAGGAAACTCTATTTCGAAACTTGGCGTAAAATCCAAAGAGATTTTGGTCGTATGTAAAATACATCAGCGGCAGGACACATGCCAATGCCTTCAATGCACGATGGGAATGGTAATGTTACCGATAACAGTACCACTAAAGCGCAATTACTCAATACGCATTCCGAATTTTCTTCACCAAAGAAGACGAAGAGCATATTCCAGAACTGAAATAGAGAACTGCCGTCAACACGAGCGAGCCGTTGCGGCTTTAATGTTGGCCGCATGGCACTCCGACTGCGTTGACGATATCAATCTGATCGTATGTCGCCAGCTAGGATCTTCGGTCGAGGCGTGTGGTTGGTTTGGCGGGGCTTGGGAGAGTCAGCTGGCTAGAGGGTACGTGGCTGGCAAGTGGTTGCATCTGGAGGACTCCGGGCTGTCCAGTACGGGCCTCGAGAAGCCGAGAATGGTTAAACCAGTCGGAGGTAAGCCTTGCCGTCTCACTCCAAGGGTTGGTAGCGGCGAGTTGCGGGAAGAGCAGCGGACGCCGCGTGCAACCTGGTCGGTAAGTTCCCGGCCTACTCGGCGAGCTTAAATTTTACGCCAACTCGAATACCGCCTGTACGGTTTGGAGGCAATAACATTCCGGCGTGGAATCCTGGAAGTCACGGCTCCTTCACATCTGAGTGGAGTTAAGTGTTGTTTTCTAATTTTATGGGTACCTGATACTGCAAGCCCCCGTCTGTGTTATGTATACTTGAAACTGTTATATTAACGTGCCTACGAGTGATTGTGTTTGTGATCATTGGTCAGCGTAACTGAACGCAATTTGTGTTCCAGGCCATATTCTGTGGAAGGGTACGAGTATTCTCTGCTATAAATTCAACGGACGGAATTAAATTTGTAACGTAATCTGTGTCGGAGTCAAAGCACCCTTCGTAGGTGAGCATGCCTGAATCATGGCATCATCAGGCGCTGATATTTCCACTTGTAAATAGCAAGTAATTTTAAGGAGTGTTAAGCTTGTAACTTCTATGTGTAGTGGCTTGCACTATTACTTGAGATTTTCTACGAGGGTTGCCCAGAAAGTAATGCACCGATTTTTTTTTCCTTCAACAATTGTTTACTGAACACAATGAGAATTTCACACACGAAAGAAAGATGTTTTATGTCCACACCCTATTTTTCTGTGTAATCTCCATCCCGTTCTATGGCCTTCCTCCAGCGCGAAACGAGGGCGTGTGTGCCCTGACGGTACCAACCTTGTCCAAGAGTGTGGATCACTGCATCCACACTTCCTTTGTTGATTGACAGATGCCGCGCCAACTGCCGAGTCGCAGTGCGTCTGTCCTGGCAAATGATAACTCAGCTAGCTGCAACATGTCAGGTGTGACAGCCGTGGATGGTCTGCCCGACCACTGCAAATCGAGGAGCTCCGCCGTACCGTCTTCTGATGATCTCATCCTTCGTGCCCAGCAACTATCTGAACCGCACTTGTGCAGACAGCAAATGCTCCACAGACTTTGCACAAGCGTTTGTGAATGTTCCCCACAGTTTCGCCGACCGGTGTGGCCGAGCGGTTCTAGGCGCTTCAGTCTGGAACCGCGCGACCGCTCCGGTCGCGTGTTCGAATCCTGCCTCGGGCATGGATGTGTGTGATGTCCTTAGGTTAGTTAGGTTTAAGTAGTTCTAAGTTCTAGGGGACTGATGACCTCAGATGTTAAGTCCCATAGTGTTCAGAGCCATTTGAACCATTTGAACCCACTGTTTCTCTCTCTGCTGTAGGAAATTCAATTACGGCACGTGCTTGTAAGGTACATCACCTGCAATCGCCCTGCAGCTATGCTATCTGTCGGGAGTAAAGGAAACTTGGTGCTCTCACTCAGGATGCTTCAAATAATAAAAACGCGGTGCATTACTTTCTCGGGAACCCTCGTACATCTCAGGCATCCTCGTCTGTAGTTTTATTTGCGCAGATTAGTGTTATCTTTTGATGCGTGTTGTCAGAGTAGCTTTGGCAGCGGACGAAGCTTTCTTGTTCCTTGGGCGTCGCCGCACGACGCCTGGGATGGCCGGCAGTCTGGTGCCTCTACCAGCTGCGTCGTGGTGGCTAAAGTTAAGTTGATCGTTTGATGTGTGTCGCGGCGGAGTGTCTCCTATTAGTCAGGAGTCGGTATTCTGTCCTATTTAGTGTATTTAGTAAGCTCATGAGGTTTAAACCGTGTTTTGCAAGCCCGAAGCTCCTGCTCAGTATACTTGCTCTTTAACTATTCATTTAAACCTTGCACCCTTATTACTACATCTGAGCGAGTTGCGTATAAGGGCGGTTACTTATCAGCGGTATCTGCGGTATCATTGTATTAAAATCCATGGAGAACAAATAAAAACTTTGAGGTTTGCCGATGACATTGTAATACTGTCAGAGACAGCAAAGGACTTGGACGGAATGGATAGTGTCTTGAAAGGAGGATATAAGATGAACATCAACAAAAGTAAAACGAGGATAATGGAATGTAGTCGAATTAAGTCGGGCGATGCTGAGGGAATTAGATTAGGAAATGAGACACTTAAAGTAGTAAAGGAGTTTTGCTATTTGGGGAGCAAAAAAACTGATGATGGTCGAAGTAGAGAGGATATAAAATGTAGACTGGCAATGGCAAGGAAAGCGTTTCTGAAGAAGAGAAATTTGTTAACATCGAGTATAGATTTAAATGTCAGGAAGTCGTTTCTGAAAGTATTTGTATGGAGTGTAGTAGCCATGTATGGAAGTGAAACATGGACGATAAATAGTTTGGACAAGAAGAGTATAGAAGCTTTCGAAATGTGGTGCTACAGAAGAATGCAGAAGATTAGATGGTTAGATCACATAACTAATGAGGAGAAGAGAAATTTGTGGCACAACTTGACTAGTAGAATGGATCGGTTGGTAGGACATGTTCTGAGGCATCAAGGGATCACCAATTTAGTATTGGAGGGCAGCGTGGAGGGTAAAAATCGTAGAGGGAGACCAAGAGATGAATACACTAAGCAGATTCAGAATGATTTCGGCTGCAGTTGTTACTGGGAGATGAAGCAGCTTGCACAGGATAGAGTAGCATGGAGAGCTGCATCAAACCAGTCTCAGGACTGAAGATCACAACAACAACAACTTATCAATGTAAAATGTTGAGCCTTTCCGTTGCTCCACAGTCTAAAGCAAACTCCACTCATTGTGAAACTTGCCTGCTTATTCCTTCTTGGCTGTGATAGACATGTGATGTAGTTCTCAGCTTACGTTGAATTTTGGGCAATTGTATTTGTTATTAATGGTCATTCTCAACGTTTCTGCTTGTATGTACCAGTTGGGGGTCACATTGAAATTGCATGTCCTCCTAGCTTATCTTATATTTTGGGCGATTGCATATTTATTTAAAGAAGAGTCATTGTCATTGGGAGATTCTGTATTTTATTGTCTGAGGGATTTTTATTAAGGCTTATACACTGAAAATCCAAAGAAAGTGGTACACCTGTCTAATATCGTGCAGGGCCCCAGCGAGCACGCAGAAGTGCCGCAAAAAGACGGGGCATGCACTCCACTAATGTATGAAGTAGTGCTGGAGAGAACTGACACCATGAAACCTGCAAGGCTGTCCATAAATCCGTAAGAGTACGAGAGGGTGGGAGATTTCTTCTGAACAACACGTTAGGAGGCATCCCAGATATGCTCAATAATGTTCACGTTGGGGGAGTTTGGCAGCCAGCGAAGGTGTTTAAACTCACAAGAGAGTTTCTGGAGCCACTTCTGGACGTGTGAGGTGTCGCTTTCTCCTGCTGGAACTACCCAAGTCCATCGGAATCCACAATGGAAATGAATGGATGCAGGTGATCAGACAGGATGCTTACGTTCGAGTCACCTGTCAGAGTCGTATCTAGACGTATCAGGGGTCCCATACCGCTCCAACTGCACAGCTCCACACCATTTCGGAGCCTCCACCAGCTTGAAAAGTCCCCTGCTTATGTGCAGGGTCCCGGTATTCATTAGTTTCTCTATATCCGTACACGTCCATCCGCTGGATACAATTTGAAACTAGGCTCGTCAGACCAGGCAACAAGTTTCCAGTCATCAATAGCCCAGTGTCGGTGTCGACGGGCCCAGGCGAGGCGTAAAGCTTTGTGTCGTGCAGTCATCAAGGCTCCGAAAATCCACGTCGATGATGTTTCGTTGAATGGTTCGCGCGCTGACACTCGTTGACAGCCGAGCATTGAAATCTGCAGCAGTTTGCGGGAGGGTTGCACTTCTGTCACGTTGAACGATTCTCTTCAGTCGTCGTTGCTTCCGTTCTTGCAGGATCTTTTTCTGGCAGCAGAGATGACGGAGATTTGATGTTTTACCGAACTCCTGATATTCACAGTACACTCATGAAATGGTCGTACGGAAAAATCCCCACTTCATCGCTACCTCGGAGATGCTGTGTCCCATCGCTACTGCATCGATTATAACAACACGTTCAAACTCATTTAAATCTTGTTAACGTGCCATTGTAACAGCAGCAACCGATCTAACAACAGGGTCAGACACTTATCTTATATAGGCGTTGCCGACCGCAGTGCCGTATTCTACCTGTTTCAGGTCTCTGTATTTGAATATGCAGGCCTATACCAATTTCTTTGGCGCTTCAGTGTACATTGTTAAGGGCTTTCCAACAGTCACCCACCATCAGTGGCGTAATTTTTTATCGTTTCTGTATTTTGGATGGGTGTTATCCGCTTACGAAACGGCTACCCAATCTTGGAAATTGTTAGTAAATTTAGTGGCTGTCATTGTAATTCATACTGATAAAATTGTTTGGTGAACTTGCTTCCTGTCACGCCTATTTGGAGTGACTCCTTTCTTGTTTTTGGGAACTGTATACTCTCTGTTTCAAGACCTGCCTGTAACGGTATAAAGCGTTAAAATTTGTTTTTAATGAATTGACCAAGTTTTTTTAAAGATTGTGAGTGTTGTGATTCATTTAGTAAGGTTTTTTAAGCTGTACTCGTCATATTGTTGTTAAGCAACAAAGTGTATTCCATGACACAACAAGTGACGAAATATGTGAGTCCACCTTCCATGCGTTTTTCTTAAAGTTATCCCAACCCTAGTTGTAAGGTATCAATGAGTAGCCTGTAAGTAGATATCCTCGGTGTAATGAAGCAACTTAAATCACATAATATAGGCAAGTCTTCCGATGCACGCTCTATATCAATTAGAATAATGAGGTAATATCCTCGTGCTTAACAAACATATACAACAGGACACTTTTCATTTAATCAGTACTGTGCAGGAATTTGCAGGTGTTGGTTGATTTTCACCCCTCTCCCCCCCCCCCCCCTCAAATAAATTATTCTTTTGTTTTATGCAGTTAAGCATTAGATGCACTGCAGTGTGACAGTTCGATGATATCTGCGATATACTGATTGTTTTGGTTTACCGTACCCGTGGTCTCCAGTGGGTCGTTACAGAGTAATAATACACTGATTGTGAGGGAGAAAACTCATGGGATAAGTCATAACAGCATGTCGAACTTCCTTTTGTCCGACGTGGTGCAGCACATCGATGTGGCACTGACTCAACAAGTCGAAGGTTCCCTGGATAAATATTGAGCCATGTTGTCCCTGCAGCCGTCCATAATTGCCAAAGTGTTGCCGGTGCAGGATTTTGTACACTTACTGAGCTCTCGGTTATGTCCCATAAATATGTGATTTGATTCATGTCGGACGATCTGGATGGCCAAATCATTCGCTAGAATTGTCCACAATGTTCTTCAAACCAGTCAGGGACAATTGTGGCTCGGTAACATTGCACGCTGTCATCCTTAAAAATGAAGTTCATGAATACCTGCAAATAGTCTCCAAGCAGCCAAACATAACTATTTCCAGTTAATAATCAGTTCAGTTGGACCAGACGACCCAGTCCATCCCATGCAAACACGAACCACACCATTTTGAAGCCACTACCAGCATGCCCGGTGTCTTGCTGAGCCGGCCGCTGTGGCCGAGCGATTCTAGGCGCTTCAGTCCGGAACCGCGCTGCTGCTACGGTCGCAGGTTCGAATCCTGCCTCGGGCATGGATGTGTGTGATGTCCTTAGGTTAGTTAGTTTTAAGTAGTCCTAAGCCTAGGGGACTGATAACCTCAGATGTTAAGCCCCATAGTGCTTAGAGCCATTTGAACCATTTTTTGTCTTGCCGATGATCTGTGTCCATGTCTTGTTGTGGTCTAAGCAACATTCGAACTCTATCATCAGTTCTTCTCAACTGAAATCGCGACTCATCTCATCAGATGAAGGGCTTCCAGTTGGTATGGTCCAACCGATATCGTCACGAAGTGTTTCAGGCGGTGTCGTGCTGTTAGCAAAGGCACTCGCGTCGGTCGTCTCCTGACATAACTCCAAATTTCGCTGCACTGTACTAAGGGATACATTCGTTCCATATTTATTCGTGTGGTCACAGTGTTCCTTGTCCGTGATTACAACTCTACCCAAAAGCCACTGCTGTCGGTCGTCAAGTGAAGGATGTCGGCATCTGTGTTGTCCGTGGTGAGACGTAATGCCTGAAATATGGTATTCTTGCCTTACTCTTGACACTGTGTAGCTCGGAATATTGAATTCCCTAAGGAGTTTCGAAATGGCATGCCCCATGTCTAGCTCCAACTACTATTCCGCGTTCAAAGTCTTTAATCCCCGTCGTGCTACAGTAATCACGTTATGAACCTTTCTCAAGAATCACCTGAGTACAAATGACAGCTTCGCCAATGCACTGCCCTTTCATACCACCTGAACGCGATACAACCGTCATCTGCAAATGTGAATATCGCTATCCCATGACTTTTGGCACCACGGTGTATAATAACTATTTGTTCGGTTTGTTTACCATTATTTCCTTTGTTTCTGCAGAACTACCTCCACAAGAGTGGAAAAGCGAGTAATACGCAATTATCAAAATATAAAACATAAAACCCAGAGTAATGAAACAATCCTCAGACGGAACAAATACACTTTTATCACTGTGTGTTCAGTCTGCTTTGTCATCGGGCAGTACAGTGCGTAACAAGTGTTAAAAATGTCGACCACCATGTTCTGGTTTCTCGCAGCCGCCTACTACTCGACCACAATATTACTGCATTTGTCTTCTCGTTGCCGATATCGGAAATATGCCGTCAAGTCACGGTAAACAACCGCAGTGGTAACTAAGGAAAGCACATCGCACTGTGAATGATTTTAAGACAGTTGTGCATATACTATAAAGCGGTTCAATGTGTCCTCGCGAAATATCACGATAAAAATTCACGGTAAGCCGACCGAAGCGCCTTCACTCTCAGGTACAATAATATTGTGGTCGACTAACATCTACAGTTGTGAAAGTACTCTGACGTTGCCATCGTTGTGGGAACAGCTCAGCGTAGTATCTTTTATGGTTTTGCCGCTCTTCCATCGCATTCAGTGCACCGATACACATGGTGCATACAGGCTAACTCTTCGTCAATAGACCTATCCATAGTACTGCTGTATATCACTGTGTAGATGCAATTAACACTGTAGTAAAACCAAACGCGAGAGAGAACCGGTCAGTACTGAATGCAAACTCGACGGCGGAGAGTAAAGTGGGCATAAACCACCAAATATCGTGAGCAAATGGATAATTTTCTTTCCAAACAAGATAAACAGTGCATACTGTCCATATTTGCACTGTTGTGCAGATATTTCCAAAGCAGAGAAACTAAGATAATTGGGTAGGAAATCAAACGAAATGCAATCGCTCTGTAACAAGTAAACTGAAACCTCAAGTACTGTGTACCAAAGTACTCAGAAAATACTGGGTGGATATGATTAAAGTGGAGCTACCCACGGAGGTAGACTGTGGTCTATAATTCTTGTATGGCAGTCAAGATCGATAGAAAAGCTAGTGAGTTAATGCAGAACCGATTTACGCTGGAAAAAAAAATTAGTTCAAATTTCTGCCGACAGGTACAAATGTGTGGCGCTTAACAACATCTCGTCGACGTCTCCGGTGCTTGTATTTAACAAGTTGTGTAAGTGGCGGTTAATAATAAAAATCAACATTATGCCTTTCCCACTTGTTTGATCTTGTCTGCCCAGACCCCGTTCCTAATTCATTACATATGAAAACACTTCTATGCGTCTTTCGTGCATTCACAACGCCAGATCCACATCTGGTACGCAAAATTGGAACCAATTTTGTTTCCAGCGTAAATCGCTTCCGCGTTCTGACATGTACCAATTTTCACAGCCGTAATTATAACCACCCGGTACGTCTGAACAACTCCAATAACTTGTCGGTTGTATTCGGGTTCACGCTGCATAAGCATGACAGCTGCTTAGTTTGCGGTCAGTTTTAACAGACCGCCAGTAGATTTTTAAACTACTTTCGCTTTCCCTATCGATATGTTAATTTAATTACGATGTAGACAAAGCCATACGATGATACATATATTTCCTCATTCCTGTTAACAAAGCTTACGTTAGAATTAAAATTCATATAACGTAACAATCGCATAAAGTATATCAACTATACATAGGCAACTGATGATAATTCCTGAATACGTGAGCTGTATTGAGACCGAGTAAGCTGTATGGAGACAGAGTGCAAACTGGTACAAGGAACGCATTCTCGCTAGATGGCGGAGGCATAACGTCCAAAAATAGTATCATGATGACTTTCAATCATCAGTAACTAAACTGGATGTCGAACTCTAACTGTCTAGCTGGCCAACTACAAGAGGGCAGCAAAGTAGTACTATTAGAAAGCAAATGAAAATGATTTCCGTTTCTGCTCCCACGGAAGGTTATTACGTCGTATATTCGAGATTTGTGGATAAGAACAATATAAATTGCTTCAAGGCTAGTGCAAAAAAAGCGATAATTATGTTGTAAAAGTTCAAAATGTTTTGTGTCACTTCGATATGACGTTCTATGCAGAGGACACGAATCTGCCGGCGCACTGCAGTTCTGTACCCAGAGACCAGAGTTCTGCATTCCTGTGTTATAAGAGATCACTGCGACTTGTACACATGCCATGTAATGACAAAATAAAACTCAGTCTATGAAATAATAAATTATTACATTGGGCTGATTGTTGTCGTGGTCAAAAATTCACTAAGCATTAACGAATGCCCAACAAGCAACTATTTTGCTGAGCTCGACAAATGGTATTTTTTGAAAAACTTAGATAACTTATTTTACTTAGATAACTTACAGAAATTTACGAGAAGCTCTACTGAACCAAACGGATACTACACTAAGATATAATTTCCAAAGGCGAAGACTTTTTCCATTTAATAGTGACTGTCAACGTTTTCCGGTTCACTCTTGGCGAAAATTGGATACAAAGGAAGACGTCGTTTCTCAAGTCTCCCGCTATTCCATTGCCGGTAGTCAAGAGAAGAGCGTAATTCATTTTTCAGCGAACCAATTTGTGGTCGAGGACAGAGTCAATTGTGGCAGAATCATGGTCGCCTCCTTTTACGAGCGGCAGTTCTTCCCCGTTCGCTGACTACACGAGTTTCGTAAGACTGAGCATTAATTTGCGTTCCGTGGTTGACTGTTACTCCAGGGAAGAAAAGCTGTCTGTTGCAATGAAGAAAGAGTTTAAAGTTGGTGCCTCGAATTCGACAATTCAGCATTGTACAAGACAGATAATGTTACAGATCTTGCACCACAATTAATATCTTGTGGGCTAATATGTTGACAAAAAGAAAAAAGTAGATACGATTGTGTACCGGCTAGGTGACAGCTGCCCTTGCGTGGCAGTCATGCCAGCTCCAAACGTTATAACGCTATTGTAATGGCGTGGCAAGACAGCCAAGCCACTCGGAGGTAGCCGAAAGGCACGCGTTAAGCTCACGCAGATTGGCGTGAGGTCTGGAACAAGGTAAAGTAATTATTCTATAAAGAAAAGAACGTAGTTCTTGGAATACTTAACTTTAATCCACAATTGGTGAACATCTCTCTGGACTGTACATCATTTCCATATTAATATAAACTGGTAATGGCGCCTTGCTAGGTCGTAGCAAATGACGTAGCTGAAGGCTATGCTAACTATCGTCTCGGCAAATGAGAGCGTATTTGTCAGAGTAGCATCGCTAGCAAAGTCGGCTGTACAACTGGGGCGAGTGCTAGTAAGTCTCTCTAGACCTGCCGTGTGGCGGCGCTCGGTCTGCAATCACTGACAGTGGCGACACGCGGGTCCGACGTATACTAACGGACCGCGGCCGATTTAAAGGCTACCACCTAGCAAGTGTGGTGTCTGGCGGTGACACCACAGCAATGATTGCATATTTCCTCTTCAAATTCTATCTGGTGAGTAAAGAAACTACGTACTCGTACGCTCCATAAGAATTTGTCTACCACGTAGTCCGCTAGTGTTTCTGTCGTCCATTGTTCTTTAAGCTGTTTTTCGCAAAATGTCTTGAACTGAAGCACGGTTGGCCAACTGGCGGTCCGCGAACAGGTTCTGTCCCGCGATTGGTTTCAGTCCGGCTCGCGATAGAAATTCGTGGGAGGGAGAGAACGAGGCGCTGGTGCTACACTCCGCCCATGACGCATTTTCGGATCTTCAGCATTCTGTTGTCCGCATTTTTCCAATTGCCTTCTGTATAATACAATCGATATACGTTAAGTTCAATCGATTTAGACTTACAAATTTTTAAAAATTAACAAAGAAATCATGGTTCAATTGATTTAGTGTTACAAAAACAATCCAGGCCTACGAGATCAGTCACCAAAAGTATTTTTGGACAAATATGTGAAAAATGTGCTTGCTAATAGTCTCCGTGTCTATTAACACATGAAATTTCAAACACTCTAATGACCTGCCTGTGGCCAAAAATCGCGTAGTTACTCCTAACTGCTTTCTCGACTGGGATTGTCTACCTCATTGCCGTATTTTGTTTCCGTATTATTTCTCTTAGTAACAATAGTAAATAATTCGTAACCACTGTGGACGTATCAGAACACTTCAACTGTTGAAACTGAAGGTAATATGTAACGAATTAGTTGCAACCAGTTGCTTTTATAGACGCTTATTCTCCCATGACGGCATTTCAAAACGCTTGGTATCCCGTCTTTCGATGTTTAAGTTTATTTATGCGTCGTGAACGTTGTTTCTGTGGTGTCACCGCCAGACACCACACTTGCTCAGAGGTAGCCTTTAAATCGGCCGCGGTCCGTTAGTATACGTCGGACCCACCTGTCGCCACTATCAGTGATTGCAGACCGAGCGCCGCCACACGGCAGGTCTAGTCTAGAGAGACTCCCTAGCACTCGCCCCAGCTGTACAGCCGACTTTGCTAGCGATGGTTCACTGTCTACATCCGTTCTCATTAGCCGAGATGACAGTTTAGCTTAGCCTTCAGCTACGTCATTTGCTACGACCTAGCAAGGCGCCATATTCAGTTACTATAATCTGAACAGACAATATTGTGAATCATGTACCGTCAAGAGCGATGCTCATCATTAATGGATTAAAGTTAAGTATCAAACAATTAGGTCCGCTTTCTGAATTCTCATTCCTTGTCATGTTCCGGATCTCACGTCGGTATAGTATTTCCCTCCTCACGCCAGCCTGCGTGAGCTAAAACGTGTGCATTTCGTCCTCCACTAGTAACACGGTGTTGGCTCTTCTGCCAACACAACAGTTTCTTTCCTAACGGCCTTACAGAATTTAGCAACGGAAGTTTTTAAGACTGTAAAATTTCGTAAGTAAAGAAACGATTTTCACGACACGTAAATAAGAGTGAACATAATCAGACGCGTGAACAGAAAATGAATGTACTCTGAGAAACACGAGTTTTGAGACATAATTTGTTGGTGTGGCGTGTCGGGTAAAATATACCATATATTTCGGTACGTTATCCCATAAACAGTAATGTCACGGGAACTATAGCTTTGGCTTTATGAGCTGGGAGTGCTGCTGTCGTTCACGTGACTGAGACGTAACAGTCTAATTGAAACTAATTTTGTTGTGGACTGGCAAGACAGCCAATCCACAGTGACGGGTAGCCGAAAGGCACGCGTTTAAGCTCACGCAAACTGGAGTGAGGTCTGGAACAGTTAAGGGAATTAATAGTAGCAAATAAAGTACGTAGTAGATGTAATACTTAACTTTAATCCATAATTGGTGTACATCGCTCTTGTTTATACATGTTTTATAATCTCAATATAAACTGGTAATGGCGCCTTGCCAGGTCGTAGCAAATGACGTAGCTGAAGGCTATGCTAACTATCGTCTCGGCTAATGAGAGCGTATTTGTCAGTGAACCATTCCTAGCAACGTCGGCTGTACAACTGGGGCGAGTGCTAGGACGTCTCTTTAGACCTGCCGTGTGGTGGCGCTCGGTCTGCAATCACTGACAGTGGCGACACGCGGGTCCGACTTATACTAATGGACCGCGGCCGATTTAAAGGCTACCACCTAGCAAGTTTGGTGTCTGGCGGTGACAACACAAATTTAAACACGTAAATTTTAACCATAAACAGTAATTTCTGACATAGAGATGTATGGAAATATGTACTTGTGAAAAAGTTATGAAGAAAATAATTACGGAATCATAATTACACTAATGTGTAGAAGTTCGTTAATTGGTAGGAACATTTTATATGATATGAATCTTCTGTAATTAGTAAATATAACAAGTGTATTGTTAATATTTGATACTAAGCGTTTATACACGCTACAACTTATATAGAGACTAGAATTCACTCATGTGTTTAATATATAACAATCTAGATAATCATTGAAATGTGTAATTTGTTTTAGGATAAGAGTTTTAATTGTTAATTAATCAAAAATGATTCTAAATAATGCCGAGGATTGTTCGGGATTGTTAAGAAAGTATAAAGAGTTACACCCATGTTGACAAAGTATTTTGTGTGATTTTGGACAGAAATCATGTAGCTTGTTGTGATAATTTATTTCATTATTGTAAGTATGTTACAACTTATTTCAGATTTGTAAAGATGCCTTTATTTTGAAACTGTAATAAATATCAAATGAAACACTGTACTTGATTAATTTTTTTTACTTTATAGTAAAAACCTACAGTTATTGTTCTAGGACTTCTGCTGCGACGGATTACCAGCTATGATGAGTAAAAAAATAGCCCCTAAGAAAGTTATATGAGGGCCCGTCCCCGAAGTATGGGAATCAGGCCCACGGGTCACCATTAGGCCTGATGTTACGTCTAGTCTGAAATTTTACAGTCGACCATAAACGCAACGTTATCATCTCGCCAACGTCACATTTGTAATAGTTTAACTACCATTTCTCGCTGGAAGTCTATTAATTCCCGTAGTGCGGCCATAATCACGTCAGAAATCTTTTCACATGAATCACCTGAGTAAAAATGACGACTCCGCCAATGCACTGCTCTTTTACACCTTGTATACGCGATACTACCACCATCTTTAAGCCAGTTTTATATAAACCTACCACGTGGTGACCCTCGTCAAATTTCTACGGAAGGCCAGACTCGATTTCCTACTAGTCACATGAGTGATTTTAGTTTTCCCATGAGGCACAATACGTGTCCGCGGTATCCAGATGGTAGACACTGGCTCTGCGGAGACCAGGTCGATACCCTGTGGGGCGGCGGATGAGTTTGTAACAATAATTTAATTAATTGCTGGATATATGCTTGCGTGTTGAATCAGTTTCTGGCTTTTAGAATGTTGTTAATGCTGTCTTTCGCCGTTCTCAACACTGGCTGTCTATTTACTTCTTGGCACCCAGAAAGTGATTTAATAAAACATGGAGCCAGTATTTAGAGATCCTAGTGCCCACTTCAATTGAGATACCATTATAGCTGCAGCTTATAGCTCTGAGGAATTAGGAGATTGTCCGGGATTTCTAATCAAAAACGGTTTTCCAAAATAGTTGAGTATATTCTGAAATTCACTGACAAAAAACACAAGTATCCCTACAACCTAACTAACAGAGCAGTTCAGAGTCTAATGCGCTGATGCAATTATAAATGTCCGAATTAAATGTTAAAAAGAATGCTCGCCATAATTTGATGAAAATATTTCATCAAACGCCACGCAAAATTTTTGGTAGAATGTCTGTCCCGCGACGGCACGTGAAAATACGACAATACGCAAACTGAAGTTAGATAATGAAAATCATTCCAGAATTAACACTTCACATGAAATGTTTTCATGGTTCCGCGTATCTCTAGTAAGTAACTTAATACGGCACCCGAGGCTGTTTGTACAGATACACTGATGCGACGCGACTACCGACACAGATGGCGTGTCATTCAGCGTCTGGAGAGAACTGGGGCCTTGCTTCCTCGCGTAGCGTCCTTATATATAAAGCCGCGGTGCGGACGGCGAAGGGAACCCCTGATCTTTTCGGCTCTCTCGACTAGCCGCTGGGCTAGTAACGCACCACTTCAAGTTACATAATAATTTATAGCTTCTTTTGCTTATGGCCGATGAAGCTCTTAATTTAAACGTGCATTCAGCACGCAGGTAAGTATTGATAATAAAATTTTGACGTGGCTAAGTTAAATATTTTGGGCGAGAGAATTAATTAAATTACACTGCACGCAGTAGATGAGCTCTGAACTGGCCCTTTTGAGATCCGCTATCGCTATAATTTTATAGGTATTCAAAAGAAACTTTTCACATCTTCATAGTCATAGCGGACCTCCAACCTATTTAAATCTAAACATCCTAGCCTTATTTATTAACCTACTTAATCTATCTTGCTTCCTTCAGTTTTGAGACGAAAACCAGAAAATCATGAATTTCCACTAAAATCTTAATTTGTGAAATCCAAAGTACTGTTTTTATTAAATCATTATGAAAGATGAATCTAAATATAAATTTTGAAGTCTCTAGCTCTTTTCTGTTGCGCCAATGATTTTTTTCAGAAAAACGTCCAAATCTCGGAAACGGCTAAAGTTATCGAACTGATATTTAACACACATTAATTTAGTATTATTTCTGACATGCTAGAAAAGTTTTAGGTCATTTGCTTGATTTTTAAGGTATTGCGCAACATTTATGACGTCAGAGCTAGTTACAGCAGACTGGCTGGCACACAATGGAAACTGATGTGAATTTACTACAGCGTGAGTAGGCTGCTTCCCTACATCACCCTCTACTTAAATTTTTTTTTTGTTTATGAATGTTAATGAATGAGAAAAAAATTTAATTACAAAAAGGGAAGCAAGAGTACAGTTTAACTCCCTATGAAAAATCAAAATTGAAATATAAGCCTGTAGAAACATTAAAGAAAACTGATTACCTACATTAATTATTTAAATTGTAGGCATGTTGACTGTCTTTTAAACAATGTCATTACTCAAATTTTTAAAGCAAAGTCATGAAATATTTTGGCATACATATTGCCTTAGACAAACAAACACATACAAATTGAAAAATAATGAAAATCTTAGATCCATTAAATACATTAAATACATTTTTACATACACAGATTCAAAGAACATAACATGATACATAAACAGATGATTATCTCTTAGCAGTCTTTTCTAAACCTGAAAGAAAAGTTCACAAATAATTTTTTACACACGTGTTTGTAGCCGCTTTGGCTGGCGTCCTACACTTCCATTCACAAGGGTAGAGGAGGGGAAGTTGCTATGGTGTGCGTCCTTCTCGATCACTCTAAATTACATGGGGGAAAGGGGAGGGGTCACTGTGAGTTGTGTCCAAGTCGCTCCACGCTTTCACGCAGCTACCAGGCTGCCATTATCTGGTTTGTCCTGTAGAACAAACAAAAGAGTGCCTCAGACTCTGTTCACTTAATATCTACGGGTGGGTCACAATGAAATGGGGATATATACATTTTATCCTTCAATATTTTGCTGGAACAAAGTTAACAGAATCTTCTTAATTTTACTCTCACGGTTACTTGACTGTCATAAAATTGGTAAACAAATGGCTCCAAACGTCGTTAGTCACGTACTGGAGACAATTTATGCTCCTAAGGCATACAATCATAAATCATATTTAATCTGAATTTCTTATTTCTGGGCCGGAACACTGAACCAATGCTCGGTACATTCCTGATACATTTGTATTTTAAGCACTTAACTGACTCATCTTTGATTACCTTATTCTCAGAGATAGTATGAGTATGATTAGTGGTTGTTTTCTCAGCTTCTTTGTACATGTGAGTAACTTTTGGTAATAGTACAGTTGTGAGTGTTCAAAACACACTACGTTAGTTGACTACAAAATCCACTTATTGGTCCTCTGCTGTTGTCAGTTCCACATCTGCAATTAGGTACTTACTTACTTTGAAGTGTATTTATGCTGAGCTAAACTAATATTTCACGTCTGTCAGTATGTTATTTATTTACGTTGCTAGTGTATGTACTTATTTAAAACTCACTCTATTAATATTTAAAGCATAGGATAGCACATTTCTTTCATATTCATAGTGTATTGCAGCTGATTAGTTTGCTCACGTGGCAATCCATTTCCACTCGATCGGATGCTGAAACCTCAGGTAGTCTCTCTCAGACCTACCACTAAAGTGCATCAAGTAATTATGGACGAGCGTAATGCTAAATTCCTTAAACCTATAGGACACCATGAGCTGCTCTGTCTCATCTAACATAAGGGTACCTATGGTCGCATTCACGCCTCCAACTCATAACCTCAATACGTGTAGGTGTATCCTGTCACACACTACACTAAAATAATGGCCAGCTCCAACCTTATAAATACTTCAGGGACGTGTCCTTCACGTCTCAACCACAAACACTGCTCAATTCTATTACACTGCCTTTCCTTGCTACACCAGGTGAGTTTACTCTTACAACTTATCTGCATATTTTTCCTAACACTAAGCAATCTCTTTTACTATTTCTTAGTTAGCTCTAATGCATACACTAGGTTTCACTACCACTTCAGATTCTGCTTGTACATGAATTTGTATATCTTTTTAAATTACTGTTGGTGGACCATTTCCAATAAAACAGCACTTTATACTTGCTATATTACCAGGGTACTATACATAATTGTTACTCAAATACATTTGTATCTTAATTACGTCATACTTCTCTATTGTTTGTCACTATTAGGTTTGTCACATTAGATATTTTTCTTCACTAATCGGTAGATAGAATGGTTACATAACTCATGGCTTGATAGCCATGACAGAAAATTTTCATGTCTGGAAAGAAGAGGTCGAAATTTTTGAGGACAGGAAAGAGGAAGAATGAGTGAGACCTGAAAGGGAAAGAAGATCTCACACAGCTGGGACTGCACAGCTGCCACACTGTGTAGAGGTTACAGAACAACCTCCTCCCTACAGCATTCATTGGTTTAATGCTGTAAAGAAGAGTTAGAAATTTTAGGTGGATAGAAAAGATGAAGAGTGAGTGAGACCTGAAAAGGAAAGAAGATCTCACACAGCTGGGACTGCACAGCTGCCACACTGTGTAGAGGTTACAGAACAACCTCCTCCCTACAGCATTCATTGGTTTGATGCTGTAAAGAAGAGTTAGAAATTTTTAGGTGGATAGAAAAGATGAAGAATGAGTGAGACCTGAAAAGGAAAGAAGATCTCACACAGCTGGGACTGCACAGCTGCCACACTGTGTAGAGGTTACAGAACAACCTCCTCCCTACAGCATTCATTCACTACCTATGAATTTCTTTAGGTCGATCACGTTCCTGAGACCTAATAGCTTCTTACCTTTTGGGTACTCCAGCCTATATGCATTGGCATGTGGTTTTCCTATTGTCCTGAAAGGTCCTTGGTATACGAACATGAATTTCTTTGTTTCTGCATTTACTTTCTTTGATTTTTCTTTGGTTTTGACAAGGACTAATTGACCTATTTCAAAGCTAGTAGGTACAGCTTTTGCGTCATGACGCTTCTTCCTTTCCAACGCTCTTTTTCTCATATTTGCCCTAGCCTTTAGTTTCTTCTCGTCTGTGGATATTTGCGTTAGAATAGGGAATTCTACCATATCTGCAATCACATTGTGCGGTTCTTGGCCAAACATCAATTCGCAAGGTGCAAAACCAGTTGCATCATGTCTTAAGTTGTTAATTACATTCTCAAAATACTTAATGTGCTCTGCCCAACTTGAGTGTTTCCGAGCACAATAAGTTCTGCAAAGCCTATTCAATTCCCTCATAATACGTTCACTTATATTTCCTTGGGGGAAATATGCAGATATTTTCAGATGTTTCACGCCGGCCTTATCTAGACATTCCTTAAATCTATCAGAAGTAAATTGAGGTCCATTGTCTGACAGCAAATTCTTCGGAACGCCAACGTTCACGAAGAAATCTTTTTCCAACTTTTCAACCAATGTTTTTGCATTTGCTCTTTTAATTGGGTATAGCTTAACATATTTACTGAATCCATCCACCACAACAAAAACATGGGTACAACCACCTCTCGAAACAGGAAGAGGGCCAAACAAATCACAAGCCAGTAATTCTAGGGTTTCAGTTGGCTCTACTGAATGCATATCCCCTTGTATTCTGGTGTTGGCAGCACGGACTTTCTGGCACACTACACACGATGCTAGACGCTTGGCCACACGGCGGTACATGTTGTCAAACACAACCTTCTCTTGTAATTTTGCAATGCACTTCTTTGCACCGTAGTGCCCATACCTCAGGTGTACATAGTCGATTAGTAAGTCTACATGTTGTGAGGGAAAGCACAGCTTCCAATCAGAAACACCTACCTTTTTCCTCCTAAACAGAATACCTTTATGCAGACAATAGTATTGTGAAACCTTAGGATAGTTCGCATTTCCTAAATAGCTCTTCACTAATTTCAGTTGGTCATCTGCATTCTGCTCACGTCTCAAGTTCTTAATCACCCTCTTTAATGCACTTTCTTCCTTTACTTCGTGCAATGCAAACATACGAACTTCTTTTAGGTCTGTTGCTGTAATTCCCGCGTCATCACAGAGCTCTGCACTTCTAGATAACCCATCAGCTACCAGATTGTCTTTCCCTTGAATATATCTAACCTCAAGGTCAAACTGCTGGAGATACAATGACCATCTTACCAAACGAGCATTCCTCAATTTACAGGTCTTTAAAAAGGTCAATGCCTTATGGTCACTGTAAACTATTATCTTGTGACCTAATAGATACTGCTCAAACTTCTGTACCCCAAATACAATTGCTAATGCTTCCAGTTCTGAGATGCCGTAATTTCTCTCTGCTGCCTGTAAAGATCGACTGGCGAAAGCTATAGTCTTGTGCACTTCTTGTTCGTTCTCTATTTCTACCTGAAATATCTCCACCGCTATACCATAGCCACTAGCATCAACAGACATACAGAATGGTTTTTCAAAGTCAGGATGATGCAAAATTGGACTATTAATTAAAGATTGTTTAAGCACCTCAAACGCCTGTTGACATTCTGCTGTCCAAACCCAAGGGGTATTCTTTTTCAGCAGGAGGTGAAGACAGGGAGCATTAAAAGCCTGACCACTAACAAAACGCCTATAGAAGCCGAAAAGACCGAACATTGATCTCAACTGCTTCTTGTTTCTGGGAGCCTCAAATTTTTCAATGACTGCTAGCTTGCCTGGGTCAGGCAGAATACCTTTTCCACTTATCCTATATCCCAAGAAACCTATTTCCTCTTTAACGCACTCTGTCTTTTCAATCTTTAGTTTCATGCCACCTTTCTCAATAGCCTCTAACACTTCCTCTAATAAAGCTATGTGTTCTTCCCAGGTAGGAGTTGCTATTAACAGATCATCTACGTAGACTGTTATTTTATTACTTAAAGCTGGTCCTAAAACATGGCACATCACACGTACGAAGGCACAAACAGAGATATTAAGTCCGAAAGGTACCACACGGTATTGGTAACAAACTCCTTCGTACAAGAAAGCTGTGTACTTCCTTGAACTTTCCGCCTGTGGCAAATTCCAATATCCACACGTGATGTCCATAGAAGTTAAGAATTTCACTCCCCGGAATTTTTGCAATAACTCGTCATGTTCTGCGGTCTGTCACTTTCCCTAACCACTATTTCATTCAACCAACGAGCGTCCAAGACCAATCTGACACTCCCGTCTCTTTTTGGTACAACAACAAGAGGATTATTGTACTCACTGACCGCATTTTCAATCACACCCCATTCTAGCATTCTCTGTATTTCCTTTCGAACTGCCTCCTTCCTAGCTACATGTATTTGGTATGGCTTCCTGAAAAACACTTGGCCAGGTTTCACCTTTAATTGACATTCATAACCTTTGACTATGCCAGGTCGATCTGAAAATACCTTATGATGCCTTTTTAGAACCTGTCTCAGTTCTTCCTTCTGATTGGCTGAAATCTTACCGATTTCCTGCAATTTAGCTTCTATTTTGTCCAAAATAATTGCTTCTTCTTCTTCTGTGTTTAGCTTACTTGTACTAAGATTAACACCATCGTCCCAATATCTCCTATTTTTCAGAACTCGTATAGGCAGCTCCCAAGTTTCATCATCAGTTACTACATGTTTATCACTAAAAGGGACTGTAATTACTTCGGTTATTGGCAAGACCATTTTTAACTGGCTTCTTTCAAAGTCAACAACACTCTGATATTTTGACAAGAAATCTATGCCAATTAAAACCTCAATACTGAGATTGTTTACAATTAAACATGGATGATCAACTAAATTACCATTAATGCTAAAGGGCAGCAAAGCTTCTTGCTTTACCGTTTTTGACACCTTGCCAGTAGCACCAATTATTCTTAGTCCTGATACCCTCATGACTGTAAGCTTGTCTTTACCAGGTAATGTATCAAAGAAGGACTGAGATATTGCACTCACCTCACTTCCACTGTCTAAGAGGCAACGTACATTGATACCCAATATATTCACTATTATTATAGGGTGGCTTATTCTAGGTTGTACAGGTGGTTCCTCAAATTCATCTAGTAGTTCCTTTTGGATTTGTCTCCAACTAAAGTGATCGACATCTGTCTTCATTACATTTAGGTCACAGTGTGTAGGGGTTTCCTGAATTACATTTTCAGCTGCCTTTTCCAGTCGGTCTATTAATTTTAAATCGAAACACCACACGACTTCGTTACATTTAGTTTGCTGAACATGACCCAAATTACTGTAGTCTGAGCTATTCTGCGCCTCCAGACCGGGCATAACATTAGTTACAGCTAAACCACTTTCACCATTATCGTCGGTTTCCTTCTCAAGTGACAACTGGTCACAGCTACTGGGTTCATCGACCCCAAACAACCTACCCTCTACATTCCCACTTATCTCCTGTCCTAAATCTATTAGTACATTATCAACATCCTGCACAGGCACTTTAGATAAGAGCACATCATCTTCATCGTAAATATAAGCATGAATTTCTTCTGCTTCTTCACCTGACAATTCAATATCTTGTTGCTCCTCCCTATCGTTACACTGCTGAGCCTTCTCCTTCTCTTCCCACTTAGAAAGCGTCTCTAACACGGTATCTATCAAATACTGTGAGTGATCTAATATTTCTGTTGTATCCTTAGGTGCTACCGACTCTTCATCCACATGTTCAGTTTGAGTATTCTGATCTGTCTTACCAATTCCCTTAACTACTGGCATAGGAAAAGTAACCGCCTGGTGAGCGCCAGTGTCCTCATAGACGGGAACTAGTTTTCCTGCCTCGGCATACTACTGTTTCCTTTAGTTTCATTATAGTTAGCTGGCATAGCCTTACTTTCCGTACTGTTGTTTACATGCATATTTCTGTTTGGAACAAAATTATTATCCCTTGGACGCCATTGTTGGTTCTGATAATTATTTCCCCAATTCCTACCTCTGTTAGGATGGGGAACACCTACTGTTCTGATGTTTACATTGCCATTTTGCTCGTTCCTAAAATTACTATTATTGTTATTGGCATTTCTGTTATTACGTGCTTGCTCCTCATTGGCAGCAACACGTTCTACACTTTCCAAATACTCAATGAAACGATCCAGATTGTCTCTAGGGGCAGATATAATTCTAGTTTGCCAATACCATGGCAGTTTGGCTTCAAGACCTAGTATAATCATTTCAGGTTTCAGCTTTTCCGCCAAATGTGACAAACGTGAAATCCATGACCTAGCAAACTCTTCAATTGATTCCTTGCCTGCATTGAAGCGTTTCCCACTCCAAAATTCTCTCAACACTTCATTTTGCTTATTGCTAGACCAATACTCATTAATGAAAGCTGCTTTAAACTCCGCTAATGTTTTACACTTCAACATAACATCAGCTGACCAACGCATGGCGTCACCTGCTAAATGGCTTCTAATAAACGAGATTTTCTCTCGTTCAGACCAAGTTGGTGGAATCACATCTTCAAAATCGTTCCAGAAATCTAGCGGGTGGATATTTTTATCTGGATCAAACCGCAAGAACTGCCGACACCCGATAAAAGCGGCGTTTGCAGCTACAACTTGTTGTACATTACCACTACCAGAAGTTACTGAAGCTACTTTACTCTCAATGTTAGCAATGTTAGTACTGATATTTTCTACTTTCATTTCAACATTATCTACTCTTTGCACAATATGAGTAGTGTCAGTTTTGATTGCTTCTACTTCTGCTTGACATATGTTTACTTTAATATTAACATCTTTAAATCTATCTGAGCACAGTTCAGATTCCGCCTCGATCTTTTCTGTTAACTTGTGCTCCAGCTTCGCATCTTCCATTTGGAAGTCCTTGCGAACCTCAGCAACTTCGGATTTAACTGTTTTTTACATTTCAGAAAACTGTTGAGCAACCTTTTTCTTAATATCCTCATGGTTGTAATCAATTTTATAATTCAAACTGTCTAGATCCTCTTTCAACTTATTGCAACCAGCCTTGAAGGTATCGTCCATTACCTCCAATCGTTTATTAAAATTTGTTTGGCTGGCCAAAATTTCAGACTTTAATTCAGCGTTCATTCTAGCATTACTGGCTGACATTTCAGCATTACTGCTTTTGACCTGTTCACTTATTTCAGCCTTTAATTCAGCATTATTGGATTCTAACTTATTGTCCATTGCCTCAAACCGCATATTAAAATTTGTTTGACTGGCAGCTATTGCTTGTAATATAACATTTAGATCAACAGCCCCAGCATCTTTGGGTTGCTCACGAGCTGGCTTTTTATCACACTCAGGTGACGAAAAACTAGCTCCAATACCAGAATCATCACAACTACATGAAACTTCTGATTGATTAGTCATATCTAACTGCTCCTTCTTAAACTCTACCATCTCTGATGACTGTTTCATTTTTAATTCATCAGAGAAACTATCATCCAATAAATTTACCATTTCTACTTTCCGCTTTACTACAGGAGTCTCTATTATTGAATCATTGCCCCTTCCCACACTACTGTCAGGAGACAATACTTCATATTTCACTTTAACATTACTACTTTCATGCATATTTACACTCGAACCGTTGTCTGGATTTACAGTTCCCTCAACAGACATAGGTTCTGATTTAAGTTTAACCTCAGTTTCTTTTGGCGGTTCCATCGCCGACAGTCTTTTAGCGCAGGTTAGTAAAATTTGTAACAGCTTTTCACTTAACTTAGTTCCTTCTGCACGACGTATGGCGTTGCCGGCGCGGCGTACCAGGATTCCTGATGCGACGTGGCACGTTGAACTGCAGGCGGCTCTCCGACGGCTGTTGTGTGTTTGCGTGGCTCGCAATTGCAGGCGCTGCGCCGGCTGCTCCAGCGAACGACTGCGGTGCGGCGAGACTGGCTTCTCGCGATGCCCGCAGCACCGCTAGACTCAGTACCAGCTCCGTCAATCCAGATGTGTTGTTAATCCAATTGCGTCGTCCACATGCACACGTAACACATTCACTGTTCTATTACTCAGCTGCGTGTCGCATTCCACTCGCGAATCCGAATAGTTAAAAATCACTTTCACTTAATTGATTTCCCGGCCGATGCACCATATGTGGGGCGGCGGATGAGTTTGTAACAATAATTTAATTAATTGCTGGATATATGCTTGCGTGTTGAATCAGTTTCTGGCTTTTAGAATGTTGTTAATGCTGTCTTTCGCCGTTCTCAACACTGGCTGTCTATTTACTTCTTGGCACCCAGAAAGTGATTTAATAAAAAATGGAGCCAGTATTTAGAGATCCTAGTGCCCACTTCAATTGAGATACCATTATAGCTGCAGCATATAGCTCTGAGGAATTAGGAGATTGTCCGGGATTTCTAATCAAAAACGGTTTTCCAAAATAGTTGAGTATATTCTGAAATTCACTGACAAAAAACACAAGTATCCCTACAACCTAACTAACAGAGCAGTTCAGAGTCTAATGCGCTGATGCAATTATAAATGTCCGAATTAAATGTTAAAAAGAATGCTCGCCATAATTTGATGAAAATATTTCATCAAACGCCACGCAAAATTTTTGGTAGAATGTCTGTCCCGCGACGGCACGTGAAAATACGACAATACGCAAACTGAAGTTAGATAATGAAAATCATTCCAGAATTAACACTTCACATGAAATGTTTTCATGGTTCCGCGTATCTCTAGTAAGTAACTTAATACGGCACCCGAGGCTGTTTGTACAGATACACTGATGCGACGCGACTACCGACACAGATGGCGTGTCATTCAGCGTCTGGAGAGAACTGGGGCCTTGCTTCCTCGCGTAGCGTCCTTATATATAAAGCCGCGGTGCGGACGGCGAAGGGAACGCCTGATCTTTTCGGCTCTCTCGACTAGCCGCTGGGCTATTAACGCACCACTTCAAGTTACATAATAATTTATAGCTTCTTTTGCTTATGGCCGATGAAGCTCTTAATTTAAACGTGCATTCAGCACGCAGGTAAGTATTGATAATAAAATTTTGACGTGGCTAAGTTAAATATTTTGGGCGAGAGAATTAATTAAATTACACTGCACGCAGTAGATGAGCTCTGAACTGGCCCTTTTGAGATCCGCTATCGCTATAATTTTATAGGTATTCAAAAGAAACTTTTCACATCTTCATAGTCATAGCGGACCTCCAACCTATTTAAATCTAAACATCCTAGCCTTATTTATTAACCTACTTAATCTATCTTGCTTCCTTCAGTTTTGAGACGAAAACCAGAAAATCATGAATTTCCACTAAAATCTTAATTTGTGAAATCCAAAGTGCTGTTTTTATTAAATCATTATGAAAGATGAATCTAAATATAAATTTTGAAGTCTCTAGCTCTTTTCAGAAAAACGTCCAAATCTCGGAAACGGCTAAAGTTATCGAACTGATATTTAATACACATTAATTTAGTATTATTTCTGACATGCTAGAAAAGTTTTAGGTCATTTGCTTGATTTTTAAGGTATTGCGCAACATTTATGACGTCAGAGCTAGTTACAGCAGACTGGCTGGCACACAATGGAAACTGATGTGAATTTACTACAGCGTGAGTAGGCTGCTTCCCTACAACCCGACACTACACGACTCACAGGACCAAAGTTCAAGGTCTCTGCGCGGTCTCGCGGGGAAGCACTGGGAATATAAACTAATCATAGACGCTGACCTAGCTAACCGGCTGCGGTGCCTACGTTACTTAATGGAGGCCGCGTTGGCTCGTTGCCAGGGGACGCGCTCTCAGGGCGTGTTAGCGGCAAGTCGCTCACCCCGGTTGGCAGCACACCTGTGGCATCCCTCTCCTGCAAATGTCCCTGTCCTAACTACAGGCAGCGCATATAAATCTGGCTGTTTAGTAGGGGAGTGGGCAGGGGCTTTATCTTTAGAATGAAGTTGTAAGGTAACAGGGGATAATTTGGAGCTCTTCCAAGTAGTTCATAATGTCAATTTAAAGCACAGCAGCATAAATAATATGTTCAGCTGGTGTACTTCACTCAAAACGTTTCATAGTTGAATCAAGTTATAAAGATGTTTAGAACAACTGCAAAGTAAGCTGTTATTTTTATTAAGAAGACACCATTCAGTTTAGATCTTTGTAGTGTCAAAACATGGAGTTATTCCTAATAATGTAAATCTGATAGCATGTCATAAATTAGTTCTGATTTTAGCTTTCTGTGCTTAAGAATAAAATTATGTATTAAATGCAGAGTGAAAAATAGTGTAATGCAAAATGGACACGAAAATACTTGTTTTATATATTGATGACCGTCATAGTTCCGTTGCATAGTGTTTTGTTTTTTAATTGCAACGAATTATAAAATTATATGGTGAGTGCAAAATTATATAATGTACTTAGGTTTAAGTATTTAAATTTTATAAAAAATTGTAAACGAATTGTGGCCATGTTTAGGAATTATTTTGATTAATATAGTGTCACGTGACTCGACTCAGGACTGGGGATAAGAGCTGGAAAAGGAGGACGTGTGAGCGGCAAGCTGCTCACCCCGGTTGTCCTTTGCTGTGGTAAGTCCGTGGCGGCAAAGTGCCGCGAGTGTAAGCATGGACGCCAGTGTATGCGAATAAACTGTGAAGGAACAGCGTGAGAGTGTGTAGGTGCGAGACAATAAACCATGTCTACGAATTGCATCGATTATTAATCATGCAGATCGGATTTATTGTGAACATTAATATGCATGGCCACAAAGTTAGAAGTGTTTTGTTTCAAATAAATAAGTTTCAATCTGAACTTGCATAGTGTACTTCTTGTTGCGCAAGGTTGTGGTATAGACAATTGTGTATCCAATTCATTGCTGTTCAAAGGCTAGCCAAAGTGTGATTCAGTATTAGGGGCGCAAATGCAATAGTTCACTACCAACCCCCTTTGCAGATGAGCCACGTGAAAAATAGGTAGTGAACGAGCCCGAGTACAGTTGCAAAGTCCGTCCTTACCGATGCGTGCAGGAACACTTCTGTAGATGCAGACTCAGCTCAAACGTAACGAGGTACCGACTAATCAAAGAACGGAGTCCAGTGTGGGCTGTAATTATCGTATGGCACCGAAACTTGGTAGATATTCTAATACGATAATGCGGAATCGATTTAGTTCCACCAGGTGCAAAACTGGCTGTGTACACTATTTGTACGATCAAATGACACCCACGCTGTCATTTGACAAGCAATTAAGTGGTGAACAGTACGGCTATCGAGAAGAGAGACCGTGCGCTGTTAGCAAAACTGTTTTATGTGAACGAGACTAGTTTCGTTGCCGCATTGAGCGATTGTCGCCGAATGAAAGGTGTGAGGAGAGGCACTGTGTCATTAGATTCTTTAAAGAAGAGAGCAACGAAATTCGAAAACCCATGTGAGCTTGTTGTGGCCCCTGGAAGAGGAAGGCCTCATATTCCAGTGGAAGTCATTGACGAGGTTGCTGTTGCTACAACTGACCGTGCAACATGTGACCCGGATAGTGGTAGCACTCGTTCAGTGTCACCAGAATTTTCCAACCCACAATCAACAGTAGGGAAAGTTTTGCGGTCTATTTTATGCTGGTACTCGTACAACATCCAGATGGTGCAACAACTGCATCCTCATGATCTGAACCAAAGCTGTGATCGAAGTTTATGACATGTGGCTGGGCAATATGCCCCCTCTGCAATAACACCACACCAAAAATCAACTGGTGTACTATTCCATACCTAGGTAAGCTGTCAGACAAACTAGCCAAAACACTGCAATCCCAAAACTATAAAACATCATTTTATGTAAGAGGCACTACAGCTAATCTCCTGTTCAACAGCAAGGACAAAACAGATAAACTAAGCAACAGTGGGGTCTACGAAATAATCTGCACTGACAACAATAAACTGTACATTGGTCAAACGGTTCGGGCCATACCCACAAGGCTGATTGAACATGAACACAGCTGGAGATTCTATAAATCAGACTCCACCTTTGCTGAACATGTGCTCAAAGAAGGACACAAATGTCTAATACACACAGAAGTGCTACATACAGCCAACAAAGGCAGAAAACTCAGCCTACTAGAAGCACTTGAAATTAACAAACGTTTAGCCCGAAATCCCCAACTGGTACTAAATTACCAATTGCAACTGAGCACATCATCACTCTTAAACTTTACACTATACAGTAAACCTGCAACTAATCACAAAGTGTCCCAATAGTAAACAAATGTAATGTAATATCCCTTATGCGTTTACATTCCTAACTGTAACTCAACTGTATCAATGTAATATTTGGTATATATTAATGCACAATTTTTCTAATAACAAAATGTAGCCCCCAAAGAAAACATCGCTGTTGTACAACCAAAAATTAGTGTCCAGTGCAACTGTTCACAACAAATACAAAAAAATTATAATTTTGTAATAATCTGTGTTCTAAATAATTCTAATTGTTGCCATACATGGTACTAATAAACCATAAAATGTGACTTATTAAGTTAAAGAACAGTTTTATAGAACAAAAAGTCAAAAGGCCCGTCTGACAATTCCAAAGATAATACCACAACTAAAGATCATATGTAAGTGCGTTCTATCTTAGTCCAGAATGTTTGGTTCGTAAGAACACAAGCTCCTTGTAATCAGTAGCCAGTAGTTATCTGAAGATAGCCTAATAAGCCGAAAACTAGTTCATACAAATAAAAATCAGTAGAACAAAAAAACCGCCTAAGTGTTATTCAACCCTCAATATTCTGTGGAGCGACAAGGCACATTTTACATTACAGGGTGCTGTGAATACACAGAACTGTCGAATTTGGTGTACTACTAAACTGAATGCAGTAGACGAAGTTTCGATGCATTCGCAGTATGCGATTATGTGGTGTGGATTCACAAGCGCGTTTATACTCGGTTCATTCTTCTTTGAAGAGAATACATCCAGAGGGTCTGTCAGGTGTTCCGTGACGTCTGTACGTTATAAACGTCATATTGTACAACATGTGATTCCTGCTTTGGAAGAGCGCAACTGTGTGGAGACCACTGTCCCCATGCAAGACGAGGCAACGCCTCATGTCGCTCGCCCAGTGAATGATCTGCTTTATGCAACTGTCCACGTAATTGTTATCTCCAGAGATTTTCCAGATTCATGGTTTGCAAGATCACGTGATCTGCATCCATGTGACTTTTGAAGATATCTGAAAGAGCGCATTTACCAGGGACACGTTCGGTCTTTGCCACACTGTTCACATTCCACTGCAGCTGCTGCGAGTAACTGTTGATCACATTGCTTTACGGATGCAGCATCTCATCGAAGTCACCAGTGCTTATACTGAACAAACTTCTTTGACCTTACCAGCCTACGTTCCATTCCTTATCCATAACATATGTTAATATGTCTGTACGACTTTCTTGCATTCACAGCGCCAGATTTGAACCTGACCCTGAAAATCAGAATTAACTCTTTTCCAGCGCCGGCCGTTGTGGCCGAGCGGTTCTAGGCGCTTCAGTCCAGAACCGCGCTGCCGCTACGGTCGCAGGTTCGAATCCTGCCTCGGGGATGAACGTGTGTGATGTCCTTAGGTTAGTTACGTTTAAGTAGTTCTAAGTTCTAGGGGACTGATGACCTCTGATGTTAAGCCCCGTAGTGCTCAGAGCCATTTGAACCATTTTCTAAGTCTAGGGGGCTGATGACCTCAAATGTTAAGTCCCATAGTGTTCAGAGCCATTTGAATTTCTTTTCCATCGTAAATCTGTTCTGCATAAACGCATTAGAATTTGTACCAAGTTTCGCTGCCATACGATAATTATAGCCCACACTGGACCTCTGCCGGTAACTGCACTTTATCAGTAGCATACCAATGTGGGGTCGGCAAATGACCTCAACGTAGTTTTTGGGTTACAACTCCCGTTGTGTTAACTGTTTTATTTAATACATACATGACATTTATCGCAATTATTATTGAAACAATTCATAATAAGAAGGGCTTTTTGTTTACATTCATTGTTGAGTTATAGCTATTGTTGTGACTGAAGGGTGTAGCAGCTCAAAAATCACCACCCAAAGTCAACCGGTAGACAGAGCCGTGAGTGGAAGCTAGTATCCCTGTGACATATTGATGTAAGTACAAAAAGATGAAACTGACAGATGACGAAATAAGAAAGTTGCTTGAGAATTCAGACAAATTATTTAGTGGGGAAGTATCCGAAAGTTCAAGCAGTGAAATTCAAAATGTGGTCGTGTAAATTCCAGATCAAGTAGTTTCCCAGAGCAGCGAGTTGGATGAAAATGAACTTGGTAAGTATTGATTTTCATTACCTTTTTCAGATATTTTGGAGTATATTGGGACGCCTGTCTCGGTAGGTGAGTGAAGTATCTGCGCTAGCACAATAGAAATGCGGAAAACACAAGTTCGAAAACAATTTATTGGACCCACTAAAACGAACCAATAATACAATCTCCAAAAGAACAACAGACTCGATCCCAGCTGCGGATCGTCACACATGTAATATAACAAATAATGAAAGAAAAGTCCCGACTCTTCACGAGGAGAGGTCACAATAAAACAATTCTACAGTGTCAAGATGATCGTATGCATTACCAAGTCCATCTGCAAGAAGTCGGCCAGTTAGAAGAGACGTCTGCCCGTATCTGCCGGGGTGGCAGCTCTGCATATTTCCAAGCGGTGCGTCGAACTGCCCTTTTCCGGCAATGCGCCGCCCTATAAAGCCCGTTTGGCAGATGTAGCTGGCAGAACTACACTACTGGCCATTAAAATTACTACACCAAGAACAAGTGCAGATGATAAAATGGTATTCATTGGACAAATATATTATACTAGAACTGACATGTGATTACATTTTCACGCACTTTGGGTGCATAGATCCTAAGAAATCAGTACCTAGAACAGCCACCTCTGGCCGTAATAACGGCCTTGATACGCCTGGGCATTGAGTCAAACAGAGCTTGGATCGCGTGTACAGGTACAGCTGCCTATGCAGCTTCAACACGATGCCACAGTTCATCAAGAGTAGTGACTGGTGTATTGTGACGACCCAGTTGCTCGGCCACCATTGACCAGACGTTTTCAATTGGTGAGAGATCTGGAGAATGTGCTGGCGAGGACAGCAGTCGAACTTTTTCGGTATCCAGAAAGGCCCGTAATGGACCTGCAACATGCGGTCCTGCATTATCCTGCTGAAATGTAGGGTTTCGCAGGGATCGAATGAAGGGTAGAGCCACGGGTCGTAACACATCTGAAATGTAACGTCCACTGTTCAAAGTGCCGTCAATGCGAACAAGAGATGACCGAGACGTGTAACCAATGTCACACCATACCATCACGCCGGGTGATACGCCAGTATGGCGATGACCAATACACGCTTCCAATGTGCGTTCACCGCGATGACGCCAAACACGGAAGCGATCATCATGATGCTGTAAACAGAACCTGGTTTCATCCGAAAAAATGACGTTTTGCCATTCGTCCACCCAGGTTCGTCGTTGAGTACACCATCGCATGCGCTCCTATCTATGATGCAGCGTCAAGGGTAACCGCAGCCACGGTCTCCGAGCTGATTGTCCATGCTGCAGCAAACGTCGTCGTACTCTACGTTCAGATGGTTGTTGTCTTGAAAACGTCTTCATTTGTTGACTCAGGGATCGAGACGGAACTGCACGATTCGTTAGTCATGCGGATAAAATGCTTGTCATCTCGACTGCCAGTGATACGAGGCCGTTGGGATCCAGCACGGCGTTCCGTATTACCCTCCTGAAGCCACCGATTTCATATTCTGCTAACAGTCATTGGATATCGACGAACGCGAGCAGCAATGTCGCGATACGATAAACCGCAATCGCGATAGGCTACAATCCGACCTTTATCAAAGTCGGAAACGGGATGGTACTCATTTCTCCTCCTTACACGAGGCATCACAACAACATTTCACCAGGCAACGCCGGTCAACTGCTGTTTGTGTATGAGAAATCGGTTGGAAACTTTCCTCATGTCAGCACGTTGTAGGTGTCGCCACCGGCGCCAACCTTGTGTGAATGCTCTGAAAAGCTAATCATTTGCATATCACAGCATCTTCTTCCTGTCGGTTAAATTTCGCGTCTGTAGCACATCATTTTCGTCGTGTAGCAATTTTAATGGCCAGTAGTGTATTTGCGATCACGTGCCTGGTGTAACAAAGTGGTTCCTGGGCTAGCTGCGAACTCTGGTGAAGCTTTTTTGCAGGCTCCGCGAACGGGTAGCAGTCCCTGGCGCCCGTTGGTGGAGACCTGGTGTTCTGTTGTGTTGAGGCTGCGGGTAAACAACACAGACGACCTAGGTTTTCCTGGTGTATATACGCCCAGTGACGCTGGGATCCCGTGTTGGTTAGACGTGAAGTGGGATGCCGATGCAATAGGCGCTACGATGTGTGAAGTGGCGGCCACAGCAATGAACGTTTCGTGTGTAGTGTTCGGTTCTGCTTTCACATTTTTATAGGTCTTCAAGCAGCAAGAATGGCACACAGGCCGAAGACTCAAATTGACCACCTCGTAAAAGACATGGTGGCCACATCAGGTACACCATATGATCAAAAGTGTCCGGACACCAGGTTGAAAATGACTTCCAAGTTCGTGGCACCCTCCATCGGTAATCCTGGAATTCAGTATGGTGTTGGCCTTGATGACAGCTTCCACTCTCGCAGACATACGTTCAGTCATGTGGTGGAAAGTTTCTTGAAGAATGGCAGACCATTCTTCACGGAGTGCTGCACTGAGGAGAGGTATCGATATTGGTCGGTGAGGCCAGGAACGAAGTCGGCGTTCCAAAACATCAAAACATCTCAAAGGTGTTCTGCAGGGTTCAGGTCAGCACTCTGTACAGGCCAGTCCATTACACGAATGTTATTGTCTTGTAGTCACTCCGCCAACGACCGTGCACTAGGAACAGGTGCTCGATTGTGTTGAAAGATGCAATCACCGTCCCTGAATTGCTCTTCACCAGTGGGAAGCAAGAAGGTGCTAAAACATCAATGTAAGCCTCTACTGTGATAGTTCCACGCAAAACAACAAGAGGTGCTAGCCCTCTCCATGAAAAAGACGACCACACCATAAAACCACCGTCTTCGAATTTTACTGTTGACACTACACACGCTGGCAGATGATGTTCACCGGGCATTCGCCATACCCACACCGTGCCATCGGATCGCCACATTGTGTACCATGATTCATCACTCCACACAACGTTTTTCTACTGTTCAATCGTCCGATGTTTTCGCTCCTTACACCAAGTGAGACATCGTTTGGCACTTACCGGCCTGATGTATGTCTTTCGAGCGGTCGCTCGATCATGAAATCCAAGTTTTCTCACCTCCCGCCTAACTGTCATAGTACTTGCAGTGGGTCCTGATGCAGTTTGGAATTCCTGTGTGATGGTCTGGATAGATGTCTGCCTGTTACACATTCCGACCATCTTCAACTATCGGCGGTCTGTGTCAGTCAACAGACGAGGTCGGCATGTACTCTTTTGTGCTGTACGTGTCCCTTCACGTTTCCACTTCACTATCATATCGATAACAGTGGACCTAGGGATGTTTAGGATTGTGGAAATCTCGCGTACAGACGTGTGACACAAGCGACACCCAATCACCTGACCACGTTCGAAGTCCGTGAGTTCGGCGGGGCGCCCCATTCTCCTCTCTCGCGATGTCTAATGAGGTCGCTCATATGGAGTACCTGGGAGCACAATGCACCTAATATGAAAAACGTATGTTTTTCGGGGTGTCTGGATTCTTTTGATCACATAGTGTATGACATGGAAGAGAGAGCCTTGCTTAAATAAAAGGATGAGGTCTGCTGCTAACGTATGAGGACCCCAAAAGGAACTACGGCAGGGATAAAACCTGATATACTAGGTAAAGCTTTTCTCCTGTAACTTGATGATAACATCTTGAATAACATTTTGAGGTATACCAACCAAAAACTAAGCAATCTTAGAGAATCATCTGAAATATTTTCGTGAAAAATTCGAAAGTATTTGAAAGGAAAGAAATTGTGTCAGCAGTTGGAATTCTTTTGAACTGTCGAGTCTATACAAGGGAAAGGACAGTTTACGTGATATATATAGTAAACAAAACTTTCTGATGTACCGAGATTAATTTTCGGAGCGCATAGTGAGGCTCTTACTATTGTGCCTGCGCTTTGATTGTGCTCTAACTCGAGCAGCTAGAACACAGACCGACAAATTTGCCACTAACTGGATGGAACATGGTACTAAATTACCAGCGTTTTATAATCCTAGTGAGTCATTTAGGGTGGATGAAGTACTTGTGACCTTCCACGGGCGATGCCCACTCAAGCTACATATTCCAACACAGCCAGAAAAATATGGAATAGAAGTGAACCTGTTATGTGACTCAAATGCGGAATACTGCTTCGCTGCGGATAGCTATGCGTGACGATGAGGAGAACCATAACAGTGGCCCTGAAATAGAATTTTGATGGAAATGTCTAACTTGAAACAAGCAGGAAAAAATGTTTCCATGGACAGAAAGTCTACTACTGTTCCACTAGCACCCGATCTTTTGAAAATAACTACATTTAGTACCATTCGAAGTGACAAACGCGATGTTCCTACAGAATTCCGTCCTGTTCTCTAAACAAAAGTTACAACGGGAACAGTCCGGTTTGCCTTTAATGATTATTACACTTTAGTCAGTTATCTGCCTAAGAAAAGATAGGTTGTTACAGTATTGTCAACTCAACATCACGACATGAATGTGACGCGAGAGAACCCAGACATCATCCTGTTCTACAACTGTACAAAGTCTGGAGTGCATACATTCGATAAGAGTGTAAGAATGTACAGCTGCCGTCGAGCAACGTGTCGATGGCCAATTTCAGTGTTTGTCAGCTTGATTGACATTGTAGCACATAATTCGTATGTTGTACGTCAAGCTACACACAAGTAATGGGCAAAGAATCAACCGACAAAGAGTTCTGAAAGGAAGCAATACCTGAGAGATCTTGCTCGGGAACTTTGCGATCTCAACATGAAAAGACGCGCTCAAAATGCTGTAGGCCTACACTCAAAATACACTACAGCGTTATCAAATTTTGGGTTTGAGTGTAATCAAAAACGAGGTACTGTAAGCAGAGGAAACATCATCACAGAGCCGCAACGGAAAATAACAAGTGCAGCTGAGTCTGCCAAAGACAGGACGCCGTAAGTGCACGAAGGCTTGCACTTCTTGCAAGGCGCATATCAGCCTCCACACACCATGAAAGAAGAAGCACTTCATATTGTAAAGTGTTCTGAATGTGAATCTGAGTAACCCTTGTAACTGTGAAATTAATATAAATAAATGTAAAATCATTTCTTTATAATTTATTTAAACACTTTTCTAAGGAATTCCTTTGTAAAAACAAGTCCCAGAAACCTTTTCCCAGTAATAATAATCAACATTTTTAACTTCTAATGTACCAAAAATATGGATGGTAGTGGTGTCAGTCACCGACCTCTCCCACTGGCGATTGCCAGTGCAACATAGAGCATTGCTGTGCAACTGTTAATTATAGCCACCCACTATATCGAACAGAACGACCTGCTACATGCCTGTCGGCATGGATCCCAGAAGCATCAGCAATGTGAAAACCTACTCGTGCTCTTTTCACATCCTGAAATTACTATATTTAAAACAGCGCACAAATACCTAGTCATGTCTTGAGATTTTAATGTGGTGCAAAGACTGTTAACATGCTATAAATCTTCATCAATCTAAAATTTAAATATTTTTTACTACGGTATCAATGAATACCAACCGGAATCATACAATTATTTGGATGTAACAATTTGTGTGGATGTTGTTGTAGTTCTGGTCTTCACTCCAAAGACTGGTTTGATGCAGCTCTCCATGCTACTCTAATCTGTGCAAGGCTCTTCATCTCCGTGTAACTACTGCAACCTATATCTCTCTGAATCTGCTTATTGTATTCAGCTTCCGGTCTCTCTCTACGATTTTTACCCCACACGCTTCTCTCCAGTACTAAACTGGTGATCCCTTTATGACACAGAATGTGTCCTACCAACCGACCCCTTCTTTTGGTCAGGTTGTACCACAAATTTCTCTTCTCCCCAATTCTATTCAGTACCTCCTGTTAAGTTACGTGATTTATCCATCTAATCTTCAGCATTCTTTTGTGGCACCACATTTCAAAATCATCTATTCTCTTCTTGTCTAAACTGTCTATCGTCCATGTCTCACTTCCATAGACTACACAGCTACACTCCATACAAATACTTTCAGAAGGGAGTTCCTAACATTTAAATCCATACTCGATGTTAACAAATTTCTCTTCTTCAGAAACGTTTTTCTTGCCATTGCCAGTCTATATTTTATATCCCCCTTGCTTCGACCATCATCACTTACTTTGCTTCCCAAATAACAAACTCATCTACTACTTTAAATGTCTCGTTTCCTAATCTAATTCTCGCAGCATCACCTAATATAATTCGACTACATTCTATTATCCTCGTTTTGCTTTTGTTGATTTTCATCTTATATCCTCCTTTCAAGACACTGTTCATAACGTTCAACTGATCTTCCAAGTCCTTTGCCGTCTCTGACAGAATCACAATGTCATCAGCAAACCTCAAAGTTTTTATTTCTTCTCCATGGACTTTAATTCCTACTCCAAATTTTTCTTTCGTTTCCTTTACTGCTTACTCAGTATAAGATTCCAGAGCATCAAGGATAGACTTCAACTCTGTCTCACCCCCTTCTCATTCACTGGTTCCCTTTCGTGCCTCTCGACTCTTACAACTGCCATCAGCTTTCTATACAAATTGTAACTAGTCTTTCGCTCCCTGTATTTTACCCTGCCACCTTTAGAATTTGAAAGAGAATATTCCAATCAACTTTGTCAATAGATTTCTCTAAGTCTACAAGTGCTATAGACGTAGGTTTGCCTTTCCTTAACCTATCTTCTATGAGGAGTCGTAGGGTCAGTATTGCCTCGCGTGTTCTTACATTTCTTCGGAACCCAAACTGATCTTCCCCGAGGTCGGCTTCTACGAGTTTTTCCACTCTTCCGTAAAGAATTCGTGTTAGTATCTTGCAGCCCTGACTTGGTAAACTGATAGTTCGATAATTTTCACTCCAGTCAGCAATTGCTTTCTGTGGAATTATTATACTGTTTTTGAAGTGTGAAGGCATTTCGCCTGTCTCATACTTCTTGCTCACAAGATAGAAGAATATTGTCATTACTGGCTTGGAGAGCCAATAGTTCTAACGGAATGTTGTCTACTTCCGGACTCTTGTTTCGACTTAGGACTTTTAGTGACTTGTCAAATTCTTCATGAAGCATCGTATCTCCCTTCTCTTCTTCCTCTACTCTTCTTCCATTTCCATAACATCGCCCTGAAGTGCATCTTCCTTGTATAGAACCCCTATATACTCCTTCCTTCTTTCTGCTTTCCCTTCCTTTCTGAGGACTGGTTTTCCATCTGAGCTCTTGATGTTCATAAAGGTGGCGCTGTTTTCTCCAAAGGTCCCTTAAATTTTCCTGTAGGCAGTATCTATCTTACTCATAGTGATACACGCTTCTACGTCTTTTGTGGAGATATGAAATGGAATGGCCACATAAATTCCATAATCGGTAACGCTGGTACCATAAAATACTGTTCATTAGTACACTGATGGAAAAATGGAATCGTCAACTATCACGCAAAAGTGCGCTAACTTTGGTTTGAGAACCAGCATTAAATGAACATCGAGGAAAATACTACAGTCCCCTACGTTTTGTTCTCTTCAGGACAGCGAAAACAAATTAGACTGATATAGCGCACAGGGAGATAATTAACCAGCCAAGCTCCCTATGCGCCACAAGCGTACAGAAGAGGGCGAAACCCAAATACGTGGTAAATTGGAAGTTTTCTCTGCAAGGCACGGTACTGAATTTATCAGAAAATAGATGTAAATGTAACTTTAGAAGTAGAAGCTCTGTCTTATATTATTAGGATTATGCTCCTTAGGTTTGGTAATCATAATGAAGTGATCGCAATACCGAATACAGAGCGGAAACTCAGAAAAAAGTACCGGTGTTATTAAGGCAAAGGCTTAATTCAAATAATGAGTTACGTGGTTTCGTAATGCGGGAGGATGGAGATACGGGTACAACAGAACGTGTTGTATATGCGTTCTTCCCCCTCCTTGCAGGACATACATGAGCAGAATCGGCGACGATGTCTCGGTAACTATGACTGAAGAGAAAATGGAACTCCAGTCAACTTTCTCTGTCATTGTAAACGTTTTAGAGATGTTTCGGAATGCAAAGGAGCTGAAATAAGGGATATAACTCTATGCAACATGGTTCCAAAGTTCATAAAAGGTATCCGAAAGACAGCTGAATACTTACATTCAAATAAAAAAGAGGAGAATGAAGAAACCTGTAATATAAGTAAAGATGGCAGCGTAGAGATGTGTTGAAGTCCGTGTTGTGGAGCCAGAGGTATTACAGAGTTTCAGAAGTTACAGCCTCTGTTCTGGATGATCACCGTGGTGCAGCGTAATGTTGTTATTGGGGCCACTGGGAGGACATCACAACTGGAGGCTGCACGTCACTATGAGAACGAATTGCAGATCAGTGGAAACTTCTAAGCAAATGTAAATATTAGGATAGTTTATCTCTTTAGCCACGTCAAGGCCCCTCGGATCCAGAAACACTATGGTAGTGTCAGAGGTTGTGAACTTAGTTCTACCTGTTTAGACGTACAATGCAACTAAGACAGTATTTAGATCATTATCCATGCATATTGTTGTTGTTGTGGTCTTCAGTCCTGAGACTGGTTTGATGCAGCTTTCAATGCTACTCTATCCTGTGCAAGCTTCTTCATCTCCCAGTACCTACTGCAGCCTACATCCTTCTGAATCTGCTTAGTGTATTCATCTCTTGGTCTCCCTCTACGATTTTTACCCTCCACGCTGCCCTCCAATACTAAATTGGTGATCCCTCGATGTCGCAGAACATGTCCTACCAACCGATCCCTTCTTCTAGTCAAATTGTGCCACAAGCTCCTCTTCTCCCCAATTGTATTCAATACCTCCTCATTAGTTATGTGATCTATCCATCTAACCTTCAGCATTCTTCTGTAGCACCACATTTCGAAAGTTTCTATTCTCTTCTTGTCTAAACAATTTATCGTCCACGTTTCACTTACGTACATGGCTACACTCCATACAAATACTTTCAGGAACGACTTCCTGACATTTAAATCTACACTCGATGTTAACAAATTTTTCTTCTTCAGAAACGCTTTTCTTGCCATTGCCAGTCTACATTTTATATCTTCTCTACTTTGACCATCATCAGTTATTTTGCTCGCCAAATAGCAAAACTCCTATACTTCTTTAAGTGTCTCATTTCCTAATCTAATACCCGCAGCATCACCCGACTTAATTCGACTACATTCCATTATCCTCCTTTTGCTTTTGTTGATGTTCATCTTATACCCTCCTTTCAGGACACTGTACATTCCGTTCAACCGCTCATCCAAGTCCTTTGCTGTCTCTGACAGAATTACAATGTCATTGGCGAACCTCAAAGTTTTTATTTCTTCTCCATGGATTTTAATACCTACTCCGAATTTTTCTTTTGTTTCCTTTATTCCTTGCTCAATATACAAATTGAATAACATTGGGGATAGGCTACAACCCTGTCACACTCCCTTCCCAACCACTGCTTCCCTTTCATACCCCTCGACTCTTATAGCTGCCATCTGGTTTCTGGTTCAAATGGCTCTGAGCACTATGGGACTCAACTGCTGAGGTCATTAGTCCCCTAGAACTTAGAACTAGTTAAACCTAACTAACCTAAGGACATCACAAACATCCATGCCCGAGGGAGGATTCGAACCTGCGCCCGTAGCGGTCTTGCGGTTCCAGGCTGCAGCGCCTTTAACCGCACGGCCACTTCGGCCGGCCATCTGGTTTCTGTACAAATTGTAAATAGCTTTTCGCTCCCTGTATTTTACCCCTGCCACCTTCAGAATTTGAAAGAGATTATTCCAGTCAACAATGTCAAAAGCTTCCTCCAAGTCTACAAATGCTAGAAACGTAGGTTTGCCTTTCCTTATTGTATTTTCTAAGATAAGTCGTAGGGTCAGTATTGCCTCACGTGTTCCCATATTTCTACGGAATCCAAACTGATCTTCCCCGAGGTTGGCTTCTACCAGTTTTTCCATTCGTCTGTAAAGAATTTGCGTTAGTATTTTGCAGCCGTGACTTATTAAACTGACAGTTCGGTAATTTTCACATTTGTCAACGCCTGCTTTCTTTGGGATTGGAATTATTATATTGTTCTTGAAGTCTGAAGGTATTTCGCCTGTCTCATACATTTTGCTCACCAGATGGTAGAGTTTTGTCAGGACTGGCTCTCCCAAGGCTGTCAGTAGTTCTAATGGAATGTTGTCTACTCCCGGTGCCTTGTTTCGACTTAGGTCTTTCAGTGCTCTATCAAATTCTTCACGCAGTTTCATATCTCCCATTTCATTTTCATCTACATCCTCTTCCGTTTCCATAATATTGTCCTAAACTACATCGCCCTTGTATAGACCCTCTATATAATCCTTCCACCTTTCTGCTTCCCCTTCTTTGCTTAGAACTGGGTTTCCATCAAAGCTCTTGATATTCATGCAAGTGGTTCTCCTTTCTCCAAAGGTCTCTTTAATTTTCCTGTAGGCAGTATCTTACCCCTAGTGAGATAAGCCGCTACATCCGTGCATTTGTCCTCTAGCCATCCCTCCTTAGCCATTTTGCACTTCCTGTCGATCTCATTTTTGGGACGTTTGTATTCCTTTTTGCCTACTTCATTTACTGCATTTTTATATTTTCTCCTTTCATCAATTAAATTCAATATTTCTTCCGTTACCCAAGGGTTTCTACTAGCCTATTTGATCCTCTGCTGCCTTAACTATTTTATCCCTCAAAGCTACCCATTCTTCTTCTACTGTATTTCTTTCCCCATTCCTGTCAATTGTTCCCTTATGCTCGCCCTGAAACTCTGTACAGCATCTGGTTCTTTCAGTTCATCCAAGTCCCATCTCCTTAAATTCCTACCTTTTTGCAGATTCTTCAGTTTTAATCTACAGTTCATAACCAATAGATTGTGGTCAGAGTCCACATTTGCCCCTGGAAATGTCTTACAATTTAAAACCTGGTTCCTAAATCTTTATCTTACTATTATATAATCTATCTAATACCTTTTAGTATCTCCAGGGTTCTTCCATGTATACAACCTTCTTTCATGATTCTTAAACCAAGTGTTAGCTATGCATATTGTAAAACGGATAAACGCATTTACGTATGTTCCACATCTCCTCCTAGAGCGCTCGACCGATTTCAAGAAGACTTTGTATACATATCTCTTACTGTCAGATAACAATCTCTGTGGGGTAAAAACCATCGACCTATTATAGTTCAGAAGATATGACGCCATAAACAATGAGATGTGTAAGAAACTGCCGCATCATACATGGCGTTTAAATTTATTACGTCTGTGCTACTAACTCTATTCGTAATAAATTTCACAGACGGTATCCACGTATGCCGCTAAATGCACCTACAAAATTATATGATTGTACCAAACATAGTTCAGATATATGACGTCATAAACATAGAGATACATGAAAAATTGCCACATCATTCATGACGTTTAAATATAGTACAACTTTGATACTAACATTATTTGCAACATATTTCGCAGACACTATCCACGCACGCTGCTTTATGTACCTACACAGATACATCATTCTACGACATATAGTTCAGGAGATATGATGTCATAAACGCTGAAATGCGAGAAAAATGCATTTTCATGCATCAAGTTTTAATACATATAATCTTTACTATTAAGACACTCCTACATTCTAGTCAGCTTAAGGAAATCCGTGACATCTGGCAGCACTTTTCACAGCTTTCACTGCGAAAACAACAGACTTCGTGTTTCGAGAGAACAAGCTCCCATCTTCAGGTTCAGTCCAATGGAATATATCCAGCATTATGTCTTTCTCGACTGTCCACGAATCATCAAAAATTCTCAACTCACCACATTACATTACAGCACAGGGCAACGAAACTGAATTAGCAGTCTTCATTCACTGAAATGTTTCGAACTGTCTGGAAATCATTAAAAGTCATCCTGTCAGTGACATGCAGGCACAGTTCTTCCTACAACCACCGTTGGCGATGATCACCCAGCATAAAGCATCTTCCGGATTTCACTCTGTGGAATCCACACACCACAGATAATACTACACCAGGTAATTAAGATTTTTGCCCATCTTCCTGACCCAAATATTACGGAGTATTAACCAAAGAACCCAGCTGAAATACAATGGCGACTTTGTATACAAAATGACCTTGAAACTTCAGTTTGCTTACCTACTGGCGAGAAAAGGCATATCATCTTGCCCCATCCCTGTCTTCATTCCCGCTCCACTCCCGTATCCTCCCTTTTTCTCTCTTACTTTCGTGAAAAAAAGCCAATCAGGGAGATTCTAAGCCAACAGACACACATTTAGATCTTACAGTCACAGCCAAGTATTTTGCTGACCATTAAAACGAAACAGTCAGAATGAACACCAGAGCTGGCCACTTTGTTCATTGCAACTCACTTGACGCCCAAACATGATTGTTGATTGGTTCTTGTATGCATCTATTGTACTTACAGTAAGTACAAATCAACCTATTCTTAACGATGCAAATAACTTAATTACAGACCACTGATGGTGCTTTACCTCAATAAAACGAAACGCGTCTGGTGAAAAAGTCACGCATTTTGTAGTTGCAACGAAAGACCAAAAATAACCTCAAGAATTATCAAGCAACTACGGACTCTGTGTCCACACAAATGAAGAACTGAATGTTCTTATTCTTATGAGAACCAAAAATAAAAATGCTGGTACACTTTGCTTAATTTCATTCCATGGTACTATACCGTATTGTATTCTGGGATAATATGCCACGCGAAACTGCTTTCCAAGTCCCAGAGTGTTTATTACTGATTATTTATGATGTGAATTCCATAAAAATCTAGCAGAACTTCTCCAAAGAACTCGGTCGACTATATTGCTACTCAGTATACATACTGCTCAGTCAAAATTGTAATAAGTAATGTATTTCTTTCTATCAAACCAAATACTACGAATGACAACAAGCTATGTAAAGACTTAAAAGGCGCTGTCTGTAGCCCATAAATGTGTTCGTTGTTAAGGAACACTTATACCCTATATAAAACCATTAAAAAACTTAGCTACAACAAAGTACTTGTTTTAGCCATTTTGGTTGAAGAACACCGCAGCTGTTTTCGTAAATTACGCTGTAAGGAATACTGCAACCAGTTTGTAGTGTAAGCAAATTACTGTTTAAGACGAGCCTAGAGGAGGTTTCGGTTACCATCTCCTTGTATTTAGTTGACAAGTTTCTTAGAAGAAGTAACTGACTTACATATTATTGCTAATATCACATAATGTGATTGCAATATAATATGCGACGTATGTGTACCTCGTCTGTATCTGTGTTTTACCTGTTTAAAAAATCATTGTAAATTTTTTTACCACCATCCTCCGCTTCAATAGCCTTGCAGCTATCTAACGCACTAGTGTGTATACAGTTTTAAATTCGTGGGGCTTTTCGTATTGGCGTATGAAGGAAAGAATGTGGACTAAGCTAAACCATTTGAACTTCTTACATATTCCACATTCTTGTGGATAGTTTGACTTACTAAGTGTGAAAGAAACATTAGCATATAAGTTATTCTGTAAATACACTATCTGACAAAAAAATGAAGCATGCAAAAGAAATTGTCGGATGTCAATGTAACTTTGTATATGTACACACCATCGGAGGTTACATAAATTACACTCCAGGAAATTGAATTAAGAACACCGTGAATTCATCGTCCCAGGAAGGGGAAACTTTATTGACACATTCCTGGGGTCAGATACATCACATGATCACACTGACAGAACCACAGGCACATAGACACAGGCAACAGAGCATGCACAATGTCGGCACTAGTACAGTGTATATCCACCTTTCGCAGCAATGCAGGCTGCTATTCCCCCATGGAGACGATCGTAGAGATGCTGGATGTAGTCCTGTGGAACGGCTTGCCATGCCATTTCCACCTGGCGCCTCAGTTGGACCAGCGTTCGTGCTGGACGTGCAGACCGCGTGAGACGACGCTTCATCCAGTCCCAAACATGCTCAATGGGGGGACAGATCCGGAGATCTTGCTGGCCAGGGTAGTTGACTTACACCTTCTAGAGCACGTTGGGTGGCACGGGATACATGCGGACGTGCATTGTCCTGTTGGAACAGCAAGTTACCTTGCCGGTCTAGGAATGGTAGAACGATGGGTTCGATGACGGTTTGGATGTACCGTGCACTATTCAGTGTCCCCTCGACGATCACCAGTGGTGTACGGCCAGTGTAGGAGATCGCTCCCCACACCATGATGCCGGGTGTTGGCCCTGTGTGCCTCGGTCGTATGCAGTCCTGATTGTGGCGCTCACCTGCACGGCGCCAAACACGCATACGACCATCATTGGCACCAAGGCAGAAGCGACTCTCATCGCTGAAGACGACACGTCTCCATTCGTCCCTCCATTCACGCCTGTCGCGACACCACTGGAGGCGGGCTGCACGATGTTGGGGCGTGAGCGGAAGACGGCCTAACGGTGTGCGGGACCGTAGCCCAGCTTCATGGAGACGGTTGCGAATGGTCCTCGCCGATACCCCAGGAGCAACAGTGTCCCTAATTTGCTGGGAAGTGGCGGTGCGGTCCCCTACGGCACTGCGTAGGATCCTACGGTCTTGCCGTGCATCCGTGCGTCGCTGCGGTCCGGTCCCAGGTCGACGGGCACGTGCACCTTCCGCCGACCACTGGCGACAACATCGATGTACTGTGGAGACCTCACGCCCCACGTGTTGAGCAATTCGGCGGTACGCCCACCCGGCCTCCCGCATGCCCACTATACGCCCTCGCTCAAAGTCCGTCAACTGCACATACGGTTCACGTCCACGCTGTCACGGCATGCTACCAGTGTTAAAGACTGCGATGGAGCTCCGTATGCCACGGCAAACTGGCTGACACTGACGGCGGCGGTGCACAAATGCTGCGCAGCTAGCGCCATTCGACGGCCAACTCCGCGGTTCCTGGTGTGTCCGCTGTGCCGTGCGTGTGATCATTGCTTGTACAGCCCTCTCGCAGTGTCCGGGGCAAGTATGGTGGGTCTGACACACCGGTGTCAATGTGTTCTTTTTTCCATTTCCAGGAGTGTATATATATATATATAGCGATCATATCAACCTGTACCGCATTAACAACAGCATGAAGATGGCACACTGAAGCGCTGAAACTGGTTGCAACAAAATAAAGTAAAATCATAAAGACGGCTGTACGTGCTTTATTTTGTCACAGTAGTAAAAGGGCGTCGTCCCAAACACCTCCTGCCAAAAGGATGGGCATACAGAATCTTTAAATATAGTTTTGTACCCTTTGCTGAGGTGAGGTTTTATCCGCTGCTGCCCGCCGCCATTGTGGGGAACTGAAGTAAGAAAAAACGGAAAAAAAACACTTCGTGACAGTCAGATTTAGTCCATGACGAAGAAATCTTGGAATTTTATCCGAATTTAACGCAGCAAGTGACCGGAGAAATGTTTATACAAGAACTCCGTCGCGAAGAACTGTGTAGCCAAAATTAAAGACCATTGGCAGACAAAACTGCTTTTGGTTTCTCTATTTCCCCAAAATAATCTTCAATGAATTGATTGAAACCAGCATTTGGAGATGATCAATAGGCATTGATTTACAAATTTTGAATATGTTTAAAATAGAACCAAAATAAACATAAAAGGCCCAGGTGTTTTCGGCATCGCCAATGCAAAGCTGATTACACTATTTTCAATATATCTTTTACTTTTGCAGTCTGCAAGCGATTTTTATTAGCAGCATTAGTTATTTTCATCAAACATGGAGTCGAAGCCATAAAATCTGGAATAAGAAGCAATGGCAGAATATCATTTGGATGGATGAGTGATGTTTCACACTATTTGCAATTGCTGCCGAGTTACAAGAGTGGAAAAAGGGGGGGGAGGGGCGAGGTGGTATTCCATGGGGCCCGTGGGTATTCTACAAGGTCCTTTTACTTCCAAGGCTTTTGACCAGTTTTGCTGATCAGGTCCATCCAATTTGCTATTCTCCTAGCAAAAGTATTACAATTGGTAACTGCCCAAAATTTTATCGACACATCTCCTCGTTACTCAGTAAGCTATGTGAAAGTGATCGACTAACTCAACAACATATTCGACAAGTTCCTGAATCTTCATTTTATGTAAATACAGGATGTCACTATGGATGTTGTAAAATTTTATTGCATTGCCAGATTAATCAAATTTGAATTTTATTATTCTCTTTCCTTCTACTATCGAACGTTTTCTTCGGCAACTGAGTGGTCAGCGTATATGGCTGCCATGTGGTAGACTCGAGTTCGATTCCTAGTACTGCCAAGAATTTCTTCTTAGTGGGAGGACTGGAACGCGGTGAATTAAACCTCGTAATGCCATTTGAGGAGCTACTTGACCGGGTCGTAGCTGTTCCATGGTCTGAGAAGTCGACTAAACGGGCGGGAGTTAAGTGTGCTGACGACACATGACCCTGCATTCCACAAGGCAGAGTATGACACGGTGGTTAGTAGACATTCATGGCCTCGACAATGAACCCGTTTTCCTACTGCTCGAGAGTAATTTGTATGGAAAGTGTCTATTTTCGTCTTTGCTTACTTGGTTTTCTGTTTCCTTCGGGTATTCTGGACAAGGCATCCTCAACTCAATTATCTGTTGCAATGACAACGCCCGCCTTGTTAATCGTCTGTTAAGGAATCAGCGGTCTTTCTGAAATGTTGGACTGTGTTGGTCAGTAGGTATTGTAGTCTCGTACCCCCACTAATAATTTCTAAGCATTTAGAATCCCCATCATAAAAGCTTATTTTCCTGAAATTGTGTAATTTTCTCCTTTGATAAACATACTAGGATAAGCTGCTCTACCTTTTGATTTTCTTGCACCACTAAAACCTTAACAACTATTGTCTGTGCCCATATGAAACGGTTTGTCTAAATGCAGATCATTTAATTTTTTTTTCCAACAGACTTATGTTCCAGCACTCTTTGTAGATGGAGTTTAGCTACAGAAAAGTATGCAGAATCAGGGGCAAATTGTGAAAAGGTTTCACAATATGCTTGTCCCACTTCAACTACATTTGTACATCAAAGGTATCAGATTTCTCTGTTTTATGATAGCATTAACAAAAAATGTTCAAATGTGTGTGAAATCGTATGGGACTTAATTACTGAGGTCATCAGTCCATAAGCTTCCACACTACTTAACCTAAATTATCCGAAGGACAAACACATACACACACCCATGCCCGAGGGAGGACTCGAACCTCCGCCGGTAGCATTAACAACATTACAGTATGTCATCAGCAGATGTCTTATTGTGGGTAACGTGAGGAGAGGTTCTGTACTGTCATTTCATCCAGACACTGCTCGCATGTCCTTACACCAGTCTTCTTCATGATTTGATTCAAACTAAAACCAGTTTTAGGCTAAGGCTTGTGTGTCCGTATTTCCATGTCGACGATGCCGTACATAACCTTTAATTTGGTTTCCTTCATGTGGAAGGATACTGTTCCTACATATTATAGCAGATCACGCACTGTAAAACTATAAAAAACGTTAAGTTCTGTTTCCCAGTTGTAAGTAGCTGACAAATATTTTACGATAACAGAAGCCAACAAATGTGATACCTACTCCCGACCTTGGTTAATGTAATATAGCGTGCTTCGACAACGATCACTGTGAATATTCAAGCTTTATGAGCCGCTAAAACCTGCAAGGCATACGTAATCACTCAGCCAACAGTTGTTAATAACCTGGGAATTTAAAACGCATGTGACGTTATCCAACTCTTTGCAGTGTAAATCGAGTGGCCTTCATCTCTGGTAGATGAACAGTTATGTAATACAGGAAAGTGAGTCCTTGTGATCAAAAGTAATTTTATTGAGTTCAGTACTAACCGTTTTAGTTGACCGCAATGTGTTATATCTGTAGAAATTGGTTCATATACTACTTCCGCAAGATTTGATCTGAAGGTAGAATGCGTGTTCCCACGAAATTGGTAATCAAAAAATGGTCATCCAGATGAAACTGATTTTATTGAAGTTATATAACAAATCAGCTTGGGCATCTACTCGTGTTAGGAGCAGTGATCGCAGTGAGACGGTATTCTCGAAACTACCAAAGTCTGTTAGTCTGTTTACTTTCGAAGGAGTCAATGTACAGAGGGTGGACAAAAATATGGAAACATAATAAACCCAGAACATTGCCATTCCTCTTGGCATTCAAAACAGCTTCTAGTCGTCTCGGAATGAATCAATACAGGTCCTGTATGGTTTTATGGATAATCGTATACCATTCTTCTTGCGAAATGGTGTCGAGTTCAGGTAACGGTGAAGGAAGAGTATAGTTATTTCGTACCCTTCCCACCAATGAAGCCACAAAGATTCAACAAAATTGAGATCCGGTGATTTTGTTGGACAAGGACGATGCGAAAAGTCATCATCGTGCTCACAAAACTAGTCCTGAACGATGCGAGCTGCGTGAACAGGGGCCTTCTCGTCGTGGAACACAGCGTCATCATTGGGGAATAGACATCGTGCCGTGGGATGGACCTGATCAGCAAAACTGGTCGTAAACCTTGGAAGTAACAGGAACTTGCAGAATACCCACGGGGCCCATGGAATACCACCCCGCGCTCCTCCTTTCCCCTCTCCTGAAGTAACTCAGCAGTAATTGCAAACAGTGTGGAACACGATTCATCCGTCCAAATGATATTCTTCCATCGCTCCTTATTCCCGATTTTATGGCATCGACACCGTGTTTTTCTGTTATGGGCATTTGTATCATTGATGAATGGTTTTGAAATTCCAACTCGCCTGCCAATTCCCTGCTTATGGAGCTCACTTTTGGGGTCGGCAGGGTTCGCGAGTTCGACATTTAGTTATACAATGACTTTCGTAACTGTTACCTTCCTAATTTTCATCATAATTCTCTACAACAACGGTTCGCAACCTGGCGGTGATTACGCCCGTATAGCTAAAATGGAGTGTTCTGAGGTGCAAAGACTAAAGCAGTTACGAAATTAAATTACTTTCAAAATATCATTATTACTATCACAATTTTGTGAACCTCTAATATTGACTATATGAATAAACAATGACTTTTTCTCATTTGCGATGAAGTTGATAGATTCGTAGCATAGTTACCCATTACACGTAAGTTAGATATACACGTAACAAATGCTAAATATCTCAAGAAATAGTCTTCTCCGAGTTATAGATAGTAACCGCAGTAGTCCAGAAATTCTTTCATTACTCGCTTCGAGACGCACAAATGAAATAACTGACAGCACGTCACAGCAACAATTACGTAAGGGCTACTATAGTGCTGTGCACATTATTATTATTGTTTTTATTTCTTTCCTTTCCCAGACGTTATGTCCGGTTAAAAACAGAAAGTGACGCGGACCTTGATCAAGCGTGACTTCCTTTTAACTGTGCGGTATATGTTACATTGCATTTAGGAACTTTCAGGTAATTGAACATGTATCAATAATTACATATTTCTGTAATTGTATATATATGTTTGGATGTAGCTGTATTGCGTTGATGTACTGGTGGATACTGTGTGGTATGACTCCTGTAGTTGATAGTATAATTGGTATAATGTCAACTTTATCCTGATGCCACATGTCCTTGACTTCCTCAGCCAGTTGGATGTATTTTTCAATGTTTTCTCCTGTTTTCTTTTGTATATTTATTGTATTGGGTATGGATATTTCGATTAGTTGTGTTCATTTCTTCTTTTTGTCGGTGAGTATGATGTCAGGTTTGTTATGTGGTGTTGTTTTATCTGTTATAATGGTTCTGTGCCAGTATAATTTGTATTCATCATTCTCTAGTACATTTTGTGGTGCATACTTGTATGTGGGAACGTGTAGTTTTATTAGTTTATTTTGTACGGCAAGGTGTTGATGTATTATTTTCGCTACATTGTCATGTCTTCTGGGGTATTCTGTATTCGCTAGTATTGTACATCCACTTGTGATGTGGTCTGCTGTTTCTATTTGTTGTTTGCAAAGTCTGCATTTATCTGTTGTGGTATTGGGATCTTTAATAATATGCTTGCTGTAATATCTGGTGTTTATTGTTTGATCCCGTATTGCAATGTATATTTTGTATATGTACACACCATCGGAGGCTACATAAATTATTATAGAGTTGCTGTTCTCTGTGACATGTAGAACTGCCACCAAGATGCGTTAGTGTTTCTCGTGTTTAGTGTTATTAGATGGCTTGCTACAGTATTTGGGGGGGGGGGGCGGTTAACAGTGATAAATATTGAATGATCGCTAAGAAGGACAGAGAGATACCGTGTACCTGTGTGACGCAGCGTTATCTACACTTGATTGAAAGGGGCCTCACTGTCGACGTCCATTTGGCTAGCAGGTCGGATCGTGCGATGTCCAGACTTCAGCATTCACGGCCCGATGTTGGACTGCATGGGAACGTGAGGGTAGGGTACTCGTCATGGTGGTTCCGGTCGACCACATCTGTCCATACAAGTATCGTTACATTGTGCATCGAGCACATGTAATCCCTTCACATCCGTCCCTGCTATCCCACAATAAGTAACAGACTCCCTGCTACATTTTGTATCTACCCACCTAATTAAACGTAGACTAGATACGGCCGGGCTACGAAATTATCGTCCTATACTTAGGCTGCGATTCGACTGGTGCCCTGACAGTGAAGCTCTGGCTGCTGGAGAAAGGCGTCGCGTTCTGTTCAGCGATGAATTGCAACTCTGTGCTACCCCGTAGCATTCATCTCACGCTAGGTGAGGAGAATCTCATGTCATAGTGACGTAACGCTACGTCATCGTGACGTAAATAACCTGAAGCGACTACACGAATACGTATATCGATCTTTGTAGTTGTACCGATAACGTCAAAGCTAAATGTAAATATACGCGAACAAACGACGTGACAGGAGTTATGTGGTATGCTCATTCCAGTTGAATTAATTATTAAGCTGTAATCCCCACAATTTGGATGTTATTGTATGTTTCATGAATATAATGAATGTCTGAACGAAGGAACCATAACTAAAGTAAAAAAAATCTTGTAGTCATTTTTTAAAATCTGATGAATTGTGCATGAATCTTGTGGACATAAACGTGAAGTGTGTTTCATGTACATAACGAATATCTGAATGAAGGAATCATAACCATAACTAAAGTTAATAAAAGTGTCTAATCATTCTTTTAATCCGATTAATCGTGCATAAATCATGTGGATAAAAACGTGAAATAGGGAGAAATTAAAATGTTTTGTATTTTTACAAAAGCCAATGAGTTGTACATAATTCATGTGGGTATAAACGTTAAACTGAGAAATTGAAGTGGTTCCGAAAATAATTCCGAATGTTTCTGGAAATATTAAACAATCTGGTTACATTTAATTTTGCTTTCATGTTGTAAATCAACTAACAACTATGAACAAGATTCAATACGCACACATCAGTCGATATATACAGAATGCACACAACAGTCGATAGGTCAACTCGTGAAACTCACTATGACGTAGGACTCTCCTCACCTAGCGTGATATGAATGCTACCCTATGGCTCAAATGGCTCTGAACACTATGGGACTTAACATCGGAGGTCATCAGTCCCCTAGAACGTAGAACTACTTAAAACTAACTAACCTAAGGACATCACACACATCCATGCCCGAGGCAGGATTCGAACCTGCGACCGCAGCGGCACTCGGGTACAGATTGAAGCGCCTAGAACCGCTCGGCCACTCCGGCCGGCTGCTACCCTATGACCACCGTCAGCGAGTATTGTGGAGGCCTGGGAAGAGGTCCCGTTCTTCCTGTTTTGGCGAGGCACAGCGGTGTCACGTCATGGACCTCCTGTGACCTTATGTGTCACCCCTCATGCGACTGTCGTGGGGACATCTTGCGACAGGACAATGGTATCAAAACAAAATACATGAAACGAAGAGATTGCAGTGGACCCACACAACATAAAACCGTAAATATATTTCGTGTCAGTGAAAGAGATGTGTACAAAGATGTAACGCGTATGTTTAGAAGAACTTTAGAATGAAGTAACACCCAAACCTCCAGATGTCAGACGCTCAGATCGGTGCCAAACGTTGTATGTCGATAGAGCATCAACCAAAACACCGGTTTAGTTCGTACTATGTGGTATCGTCCAGTAGAACATTAATAAACGGTAATTAAAAGTAATACCAAAAATAGGGATCACAGAAAAACGTATCTGTCAGCGAATGTTGTGTAAAACTCGCGTGGCTGTCGGCTGAGCTCATGCCGGCACGGTACCTCAGCGTCTTGTTCGTAATCACAAGTGACTGAGTAAAGGGATCAACAATGAATTTCAACAGGTGTCATGTAGCGTCCGCCACGACCAACTGCAACGGACAATAAACAACAAAATGAGGGAAAAAAAAAGTTCGTAGAGAGTACGCTCGTCGCTCCGTTAGTTGACCGTTATGTACTTGTTATTGATCGTATTATTTTGTTTATTACTACTATTATTATTATAACTATTATTATTTCAGCACGTGTGAGACTGATGTTTCTTTTTTTTCTATTCTGGTTGTATATTCTGTAAAATTACTGCTTCCAGAGAAACAAAGCTAAAGCAGACTGTCAAGAGAACATTGCTGTAGACTCCAAACAAACCTTTTACATGTCCTAAACACGTTGTCGCATATAAAACTTTCACGCATAATACGGAAAAAAGAAAAATGAGACGTCATCAAAAAAATGGCTCCAAGTGCCATGGAACGTAACATCTGAGGTCATCAGTCCCCTAGACCTTACAACTACTTAAACCTAACTAACCTTACGACATCACACACATCCATGCCCGAGGCAGGATTCGAACCTGCGACCGTAGCAGCCGCGTGGTTCCGGACTGAAGCGCCTAGAACCTTTCGACCCCAGCGGCCGGCTGAGACGTCATAATTGGGGTTTGAACCCAGGACTCTTTGTGCGTTGATCCAACGTGTTATCAACTTCTGCAAGGGATGTACACCTACCTGTACCTCACGGTTATGCTTTTCTGTGTCCCGTAAATCTGGTTTACTGTTAATTTACGTTTACGCTAGTTCCACTAGACGACAGCGTATAGTAACCAGTAGATAGGAGTATTGATTGATACTCTAACGACGCACAACGTTTGGCACCGATCTGAGTGTCTGACATGTGGAGGTTTGGGTCTAACAAACAAAAAACCTGATGACCGAAGATTAAAATAGAGTGAAACGCGTATGGTCTCCAATAATACTTTTATTACAATCGCAAAATAATACAGGGTGATTCAAAAAGAATACCACAACTTTAAAAATGTGTATTTAATGAAAGAAACATAATATAACCTTCTGTTATACATCATTACAAATAGTATTTAAAAAGGTTTTTTTTCACTCAAAAACAAGTTCAGAGATGTTCAATATGGCCCCCTCCAGACACACGAGCAATATCAACCCGATACTCCAACTCGTTCCACACTCTCTGTAGCATATCAGGCGTAACAGTTTGGATAGCTGCTGTTATTTCTCGTTTCAAATCATCAATGGTGGCTGGGAGAGGTGGCCGAAACACCATATCCTTAACATACCCACATAAGAAAAAATCACAGGGGGTAAGATCAGGGCTTCTTGGAGGCCAGTGATGAAGTGCTCTGTCACGGGCTGCCTGGTTTCATAGCTAACCTTTTTCGTAGGACTCTCCATACAGTTGATTGTGGAATTTGCAGCTCTCTGCTAGCTCTGCGAGTCGATTTTCCTGGGCTGCGAACAAATGCTTGCTGGATGCGTGCTACATTTTCATCACTCGTTCTCGGCCGTCCAGAACTTTTCCCTTTGCACAAACACCCATTCTCTGTAAACTGTTTATACCAACGTTTAATACACCACCTATCAGGAGGTTTAACACCATACTTCGTTCGAAATGCACGCTGAACAACTGTCGTCGATTCACTTCTGCCGTACTCAATAACACAAAAAGCTTTCTGTTGAGCGGTTGCCATCTTAGCATCAACTGACGCTGACGCCTAGTCAACAGCGCCTCAAGCGAACAAATGTACAAATTTACTCCCTTAATTCGCCGACAGATAGTGCTTAGCTCTGCCTTTTGTCGTTGCAGAGTTTTAAATTCCTAAAGCTGTGGTATTCTTTTTGAATCACCCTGTATATTAACGTATCTAACACGTATGTTTAAATCGTGTATAGATTAGAGAAAGCTTTTGACATTGTTGGCTGGACCACACTCTTTGAAGCCTTGAAGGCAGCAGGGATAAAATACTGTGTTTGGAAGTTTGTTTACAACTTATCCAGAAAATAGACCGCACTTATGAGTCAAATGGTATGACAAAGAAGTAGTAGTTCAGAAGGGGTTAGACAGAGCTGTAGCCTATCTCCGATGTTATTCAATTCGTTAGTTGCAGGAGCAGTAAAGAAAACCAAGGAGATATTTCGAAAGGGAATTAAAGTTCAGGCAGACGAAACAAAATTTGAGTTTTGCCGATGACGTAACTCCTTCAGAACCGGAAAAAGACTCGAAAGAGCAATTAATGGAATAAATACTCTCTTGGGAAGAGATTATAAAACGAACATGAGTAATAATAAAACAAGGATAATGGACTGTAGTTGAATTAAATCCAGGCAAGGAAACTGACAACGGCAGGGAGAGCCTTGTGCTCATCATTCCCTCCCAATCCGCATCGAATGACGCCTATCGACTGACATGCGGTCGATCGATACCGTTGAGCCTTCCGATACCTGTTCGAACGGAGGTTAGTTTAGTTTTAAGTCAATTCAATCAGGTGATACTGACAAAATTAAATTAGTAAATCATACAGAGTAAGTGGTTAGCTAGTTCTCCTACTTGGGCAAGAAAATTGCCGAAGTAGAGCGGGTATAAAATGCAAACTGGTAGCAGCACAATAATCATCTCCGAAAAGAGGTATCTACAACTAATAAAAATTTTAAGTGTGAGAAGTCTGAAGATGGTTGCCTGAAGTAGAGCCATCTACAGAAGTGAAATGTGGATAATAAGCAGCTCAGATAAGAAGAGGAGAGAAACTTTTGAAATGTGTTTGAGTCATCTGTGGGGTTATATAGATTTCAGTGCTTCGGGAAACTCTTTGCCTGCCGTTGCCCAGCTACTATTTCCTTCCTGTCTAGAGTGGTGGCGCTTCGGCTGCTCAGCAAGGGATTTAATTGCGAGTGTAGCTCTCACACTGCTAGGGTTTTGCTGTTTTCGTGAAGCCTTGCGTGGCATTGGGCTTGTACCTGAGAGCTGTGGTGGTCGCTCGTCGTGTCTGTGCGATAGACGTGCACATCACAGGCGGAGCCTTCGCCTACTGGAGAGTTGAAACTCTTTACTCTCGGTGCGCTGATGGGTCATATTTTGGAATTAGGCTTCGGGCGTGTTCTTGCTGCCTGGCTGGTGGATGTGGCCACATACACCATGCATGATGATACGCTTTGGCCTAATACAAAACGGTAGTGAGCACCAGTTTTTGCAGGCGTTAAGTGTTGCTCATGATTCGCGAGAGAACAACCCACCCCTCCCCTACCCTGCCCCCCGTCGCCTCACTGCTCAGCGCTGTTACTTCTGAGTGTCATTTGTTATTTGACAGTAAACTGATTCGGATCGTTCAGTTGGCCGTGTTCGGTCATTCCCTTTATGTGAATTAGTATCCTGACGATAACAACATGTTTAAATTAAATAATTACTTAACCGTAGGAAGATATCAATTTCAGAGGGCGTACGTGTTTTGTAAATTATAGTTTCAGCGTATGCTATTTCCTGTATTCAAGTGCCTTTGTAAATATTTGCTTATTTTTGGCACTACGGCGCCAAGTGGACTCCGTTGTAAGGCGTCACGTTTCTCTTGTGGTGGGCGTCCACGTATTGGCTGCCATTCACTTGCTGTGTAAATTTAATTTGTACTCTGTATGTTTTAGAATTCGTCGAGTAACTGTCTGGGAGGTCGGCCGAAACTGTGCCGTTACTGTAATTCCCAAATTCTTGTCTTCCGTTGCCTGGGATTTTATTGTTCATAAAAGTGTTTGCTGACGCCCTCAGTCTGCTTCACAGATGTGTATATTATTTTAATTTTTTTTTGTTTTCTATGACTGCGCAAAGTAGTGAAGTAGAAATTGTTTTTGGCTGCTTCGCAGAGGTGTATGTAACGTATTAAAGTTCTTTCAAACTAATTGCCTAATCTGTGGGACTGATGTTCGTTGATGAAAAATTGTGGTTCGTAGATGTAGACACTGCAAATTTTCTGTCTTCCCTGATTTTACAAACTATTGAGACTACAATCCCCTCTAGTTACTTTGGGTTAGCTGCTACAAAGTTGTCCGGGTCTACCAGAAGATAAGGGTTAATTAGGCATAACATAATTAATAATTATGTTATTAATACAAATGTAATGGAGCATGAATGCATTTTTTTATTCGTATTTCTGTCTACGTGTTTTGGTAATTATTGATGTTGCAGTCTGTGTTGTCTGCTTCACAGATGGGCATATTATTTGAAGTTTCGGGCACCTGTCAACACATGGGAATTGTTGTTAGTAATAAATAATTTCTTTAAATTTTCTACTGTACGTACCAGCGAGATAATATTCCCCTGCCTGCTTTACTCCCGTCTACATAAATTTACTACTGTTAATTCTTTCACCCATGAATTCCGGTATTTATTGGCACTGCAGCCTATTCTGTTTGTCGTAGACGTATCTACACACAACAACAAAAATTTTGCGTCACCTTGGTTCCGAGAGTTCCAAAATCTGAACAGAAAATTGGAATAGAGATCAACATAAACATCATTTCAGTCCGCAGCTCGTGGTCGTGCGGTAGCGTTCTCGCTTCCCACGCCCGGGTTCCCGGGTTCGATTCCCGGCGGGGTTAGGGATTTTCTCTGCCTCGTGATGACTGGGTGTTGTGTGATGCCCTTAGGTTAGTTAGGTTTAAGTAGTTCTAAGTTCTAGGGGACTGCTGACCATAGGTGTTAAGTCCCATAGTGCTCAGAGCCATTTGAACCATCATTTCAACACTTTTTATCGCTCATGAAAACCAAACACTACACGTTGTACCACCACACAGCAAGACCTTCAGAGGTGGTGGTCCAGATTGCTGTACACACCGGTACCTCTAATACCCAGTAGCACGTCCTCTTACCCTGATGCATACCTGTATTCGTCATGGCACAGTATCATCAAGTTCATCAAGGCACTGTTGGACGAGATTGCCCCACTCCTCAACGCCGATTCGGCATAGATCCTTCAGAGTGGTTGGTGGGTCACGTCGTCCATAAACAGTCCTTTTCAATCTGTCCCAGGTATATTCGATAGGGTTCATGTCTGGAGAACATGCTGGCCACTCTAGTCGACCGATGTCATTATACGAAAGGAACTCATCCTCAAGATGTGCACACAGGTGGCGCGAATTGTCGTCCATGAAGACGAATGCCTCTCCAATATGCTGCCGATATGGTTGCACAATTGGTCGGAGGATGGCAGTCACGTATCGTACAGCCCTTACGGTCCCTTCCACGATCACCAGCGGCGTACGTCGGCTCCACATAATGCCACTCCAAAATATCACGAAACCTCCTCCTTGAAGCACTCGCTGGACAGTGTGCCTAAGGTGTTCAGCCTGAGCGGGTTGCCTCCAAACAAGTCTCCGACGATCGTCTGGTTGAAGGTTCAAAATGGTTCAAATGGGTCTGAGCACTATGGGACATAACATCTGAGGTCATCAGTGCCCTAGAACTTAGAACTAACCTAAGGACATCACACACTTCCATGCCCGAGGCAGGATTCGAACCTGCGACCGTAGCAGTCACACGATTCCGGACTGAAGCGCCTAGAACCGCTCGGTCACTGCGGCCGGCTTCTGGTTGAAGGCATGTGCGACACTCGTCAGTGACGAGAACGTGATGCCAGTCCATTCGGCATGTTGTTGGGCCCATCTGTACCACGCTGCATGGTGTCGTGGTTGCAAAGATGGACCTCGCCATGGATTTCGGGAGTGAAGTTGCGCATCATGCAGCCTATTGCGCACGGTTCGAGTCGTAACACGACATCCTGTGGCTGCACGAAAAGCATTATTCAACATGGTGGCGTTGCTGTCATGGTTGCTCCGAGCCATCATCCTTAGGTAGCGGTCATCCACTGCAGTAATAGCCCTTGGGCGGCCTGAGCGAGGGGTGTCATCGACAGTTCCTGTCTTTCTGTACCCTTGTCCGAACAACATCGCTTTGGTTTACTCCGAGACGCCTGGACATTTCCCTTGTTGAGATCTCTTCCCAGCACAATGCGGACGCGACCGAACCGTGGTGTTGACCGTCTAGGCATGGTTGAACTACAGACAACACGAGCCGTGTACCTCCTTCCTGGTGGAATGACTGGAACTGATGAGCTGTCGGCCCCCCTCCGTCTAATAGGCGTTGCTCATGCATGGTTGTTTACATCTTTGGGCGGTTTAAGTGACATCTCTGAACAGTCAAATGGACTGTGTCCGTGATACAATATCCACAGTCAACGTCTATCTTCAGGGATTCTCGGAACCGGGGAGATGCAAAACTTTTTTTGATATGTGTATTACTTCCAGTGTCAGCTATCTGATGATGTGTACAGCAGCCACTGCTGTTAGAAAACGTTTTGGACAAAGTTTGAGAATGGACAAGTAATACATGGTTTTGTAAATTAAAGACTGACTGATATAGAAATAAATAAATAATTTTCTTTTGATCATTTTTTTAATTTTCACTTAGTGCCTTCCTACTCCCAGATCCTAGTACCATACCAGTTTAGTGGTGCTACGGAAGAATGCTGAGGATTAAGCACGTAGATAGATAACTGATGAGGAGGTACCAAAAGTATTGGGAAAAATAAATTAATATCACAATTTTTACTTTCACTCAGCAGTATACTACAGGTGGATCGAACAACTAACGAATAGGTACTGAGTAGTGTTGGCAAAAATAAATTTATGGTAGAAATTGACTTAAAGGAGGGATAGGTTAATCATATCGTTAGATATCAGGGAACATTTTGCTAATAGAGGACACTGCTAATAGAGGACGCTGTATGTGTGTATGTGTGTGTGTGGGGGGGGGGGGGGGGCAGGGGAATTGTAGAAGACGACCTAGGCATGTATACAGTAAGCAGTTGCAAATGGATGTAGGTTACGGCAGTTTTTCAGAGTTGAAGAGGCTAGGACATAGTAGCATGGAGACCTGCATCAAGCTAGTCTTTGGACTGAAGCCCACGACAACCGTAAGGTCTCACAGTGTGTGAATTGTGTAAATCAGACCGTAGGTGCTTCTGTGATCTTTTTTTTTTTTTTGTGCGGCGTGGCCATACTCTTTTTTAGAAGTGAGGATCTGATGTAAATCCACTGAAATACTTCAGACGACTTCATGATACTTACATTGCCTAATTGTTTTGTTGCATATTTTTGCGAAGTTTATGAGGGTATTAGTCACACCTGAAGATGGCAACTACTTCCCAAAACCGATAATGTGAATATTTTGTACATTTAAGTTATCGTAAACGGCTGTGGCCTACGTGAACATTATGCCGACCACCGTGCTACGGTCATTTGAGGAGCGTAGTAGTAAACTCACGTTGATGTCTAGGCCACCAAATTCACCCGATGTGAATCCTATGGAACACATGTGGGACATTATCGGGCACCAGACACGCGCCATCAAAAAAGTCGGCCCCGAAGTTACGGGAACTGTGTGAGCTGTGAATAGGTATCTGTTGCCACATAACTTGTGAAACCTGTCAAGGTCTTCTCGAATCCAGGCCACGCGGACTCGCAACTGTACTGCGATCCGGAAGTGGACTACCGCAACACGCTATTTTGGCTCATCAGTATGTAATGGCAATTTTTCTGGGGTTTGTTCAAGCTCGTTGTAAATTCAATGTGAAATTCTTTTAGCGTGAAACGAGTGACGGAGACATAGTGGCTACGAAAAAATGTACTGCAAATCGTAGCCCCCGACAGCAACACAAGCGGCAGGCACCCACGGCAAAGGCCTTTGGACATTCAAAGGTGTGAACTGTAGTGCACATTTAAAAAGCTTCTGTTGGTATGGAGTCTCGAAATTCACGTAACAAACTTTTGGCTTTCAGTGACTGCCACAATCAATTAAGCAACGGTTTTATTTCGTCGTCATTGGAATCTGATGAAATGGAAATATCCCATACTTTACCTCTGGTGGGATAGATACCCAAACACCAGGTGAAAAATAACATGATCGTCACCCTTCCCGTCCACAAATCGGGAGCCGTAGATTCCACCTTGAAGAATGTGCGACTAGTTAAAAATACGTCAGTAATTTTGTATAATAGAGAAAGTTGCTCCATTTTTTAAGGCTCGCTACTTTCCTGAGCAACTGCTTTTCATCCATTAGCGTATACTCGTACGTGTATCACATGTATCGACCTACGCACTCCAGGAGAAAAGTTAAATAGTTCTTCAAGAAGTTGAAGTGCTGTTCATAGAACAACAATAATCAGAAGAAGAAAAAAACCCATGCAATGCTTATTGCGTACACTACAGTATTTTCTCGATTTCGGTCCTTAACGATGGCAAACTGACAATAAGTTAACCTCTCGGTATCCTTAAACATAAAACAAATCGTTCTCTACGTATCATTTAATGAACGAATTATGAGCTCTCGAATTTCGAATTTCACATTTAACTTTTTATAATCTTCACTCCATTTCCATAGCAAATGGCGAACAGTGGAAGAGTATGACTCCATGACCATAGGACACACTAAAATGATTTTGATAATAATAATAATAATAATAAGTTTATTATTATTGTTATTATTAATCCCAGGTGCAAGTCTTTCAACTGGACGCCACTTCGGCGACTAACGTGTCCTTCATCTACCCTCATTATCAAACTGAGAAAAGAAGAGTTATAGTTTAGCGAAAAATCCAAACAACGTGTCGGTTCTGTACTAGTTAAGATCTTTGAATTGTCAAAGGGGAAATGGGAGTTTATGATGTATATATTGTAAAGATTTAATAATGTTTAAAAATAATGAAACTTCATAAAATATGTTTGCTCGTAAAAGAGAATTTGTACTTTGAATACTGCTTCATACTTAGGGAAGTTGAATAATATATTAAGGAAAAGGTGTAGGGAACCCCCTCCGCTACGGAAAGGGCTTGGCGCGCGATAAAATATGGATTGACGGTCAATTAGGGCGGCAAGAGAGAGAGAGCACATTATGCAGTCAGTGGCCAGCAGCTATACAGTCAACATCGTAGGTGCCAAGTGAGGCATTCGGAAGCCAATTTATGTCGAAATTGCCTCGGATGTGGTTTCGGCTATAATATGGTGCTCTTGTATTATGGAATGGCTCTAAAATGATTAATACGTCGCCAAGAAGAAATTTGAAAGGAGCCTTAAACAGCAAGAGGTGAGACCAGATAACCGCCACGTGCTTGCCACCACTATTCCGCCGCTGCTCCACTAACTTCAGGAAATCAGATATGTATTTTAGTATGGACCAGTACATTTGTGTGTGTTATACAATAATAATTTCAGTGATAAAAATATGTGTTTGAACTTTGAAATTGCCCTGGTCATGAAACCTATACAGGGTCCTATCCTTAACGTGCGAAAGACCGAGTGTCCTGTTTCTGAATAATCAGTGATTTGTTTCGACTTTGAACGTGCCAAAGTTTCAATGCTAAAGTGTATAAATGATGCTAGTTAAACCAACTGTTTCACAGGTAATGAAAAAGGCACATAATTTGACTTACAGGTAATTTTATTTTGCCTTTACTATTACCATAAACTAATTTCTGAAGTTTTATTTGAGAATAACATTTGAGTAAATTGCTATATAGTTTTGAAATATAAACAAATTCAAGTGGGGTTACAAAGTAAGATTAGTGAAATAGTTACAAAATTTGCTGGCAGAGTGAATGATAGTTTATGGCCCCCACTATATTCTTCTCTATAATGAGAAAGTTAAACTAAATATTGCTTTTGCTAATGGAATCTGAAGTATTTCCATAAAAGAGAGAGTATAAAAAAAAGTGTTTGTACAGTGTTATTTTATTGCATTTGTGATGTTTGTGTGTTAGTTAAACCAGGACTCTTGTCACGCTTTACTTAGTCTCGTGATGTCTTTGATGATATTCTGGCGCTGAATTGATTAATGATTGAGATAGTAATTATTATCAATAGGAGTAAAATGCCATTTATCTTTCTGTGATTGCCACTTTATGCAAATGATAAATAGTACTAAACACTGTTCAGTTCGTCTGGTAGCCGTAGCCGGCCGTTATGGGCGAGCGGTTCTAGGCGCTTCAGTCTGGAACCGCGTGACCGCTCAGGTAGCAGGTTCGAGCCCTGCCTCGGGCTTGGATGTGTGTGATGTCCTTAGGTTAGTAGGTTCAAGTAGTCCTAAGTTCTAGAGGACTGATGATATAAGATGTTAACTCCTATAGTGCTCAGAGCCGCTTGAACCATTTTGGTAGTCGTGTGTGTTCATTGCACCTTAGAAAGAGAAAAAGACAAAGTCGTTTTTGCAAAATTATATTTCAATTCTTTGACCATAATGTTTCAAAATTATTACGCCTAATTAGGCTGGCGACCGTTTATTATTTCATTCACGAAAACTTTCGCTGATTCCATTATTTTCAAAATTAAAGTCTTTCTACTAGTTGCCATTTATACGAAATTCATGTTCGATACCCTCTGTCCATTAGGTAAACACACGGTCAAACTTCAAAATTCCTTCCAGAGGGTAACACCTACTGTACGTTAACGTCATATTTGGCACAAAGTACGTACAGGTGCTATAATGTGACTGCGTGTTTCGCATCATATTATGAAGGATGCGTCGTTTAATTAGTAATGATAAGTGAAAGAAATTGTTTAACGTTGTGTTTGGTATTAAGCGTTTTTTTATTTTTTAACCCAACTCCACAACCGAAGCTGTGCTCGACTGTGAGGAAGCCGTGTTGGAAAAAATTTTCACCGCCATTATTCGGCTAACAAGGGGCATAAAGTTCCCTGTCAGATAACTTCGCACCAGCGTCCTGGATAACTGGATAAAGTTCTAAAATTCTCGTCTCTGTCCCATGGAGTGAGAGCATGTGACACAGCTGATGGTGATCAATACGTCAGACGGGGACGTAAACCCGGAGGGCTCCTTGCTGTTATTGGAGTTGAGCAGGCCACTTGTCTGAACCTGACCCCACCCCTTCTCAACACAGATCTGACACCACAATATACAAACCCCCATTACAGTCACGAACACTCATAGGTACACTTAACAATAATTCTCACACATCGTGTGAAAATGGGCCGTTGTACGTGGACGAAGATAACCCTTTCCGGCTGAACAATCCGTTGAGGTCTCTCATCCAGCAACGCCAGACAAATCATTATTTTTCATATATTGTTTGTTTATACAAGAAAAAATGACAACACCAAGAAGAAGTTGTGCGACATAAGCGAAATTTGGTAGGCCTGTTTCTACATCCGAAAAATTATATCTATTCAGATTTCGAGCCACGCTAGTAGCACCACTATGTGTATGCAAATCAGGTTTGCTCTAAATACACGCTGTGCTTTAGTTACTTTTGAGGCTGGACGTGGTGAGCTGATGTTAGTCAAGAACGCCTTTCAGCCGACGAAGACGCTTTTATCCACACCTCAGTGACTTTGAACGAGGTCGTATAATAGGGCTACGAGAAGCTTGATGTTCCTTCTGCGACAATGCAGAAAGACTTGGCATGAAAGTAGCTACTGTAGATGATTAGTGGCGGCTGTTGTCACGAGAAAGTACAGCCGCAAGAAGACCGGGCTCCACTCAGCCACGTGGCACTATCGAGAGGGAAGACCACCGTATTCGGCATACGGTTCTGGTGCATCGTATTGCATCCGCAGCAGCAATCTAGGCAGCAGTTGGCTCCACAGTGATAAAATGAACGGTTAAAAATCGGGCACTTCACAGACAGCTCTGAGCAAGACGTCCTGTAGCGTGCATTCCACCGACTCCAAACCACAGCCATTTACGACTTCAGTGGTTTCAAGCGAGATCTCATTGGAGGGCAGGGTGAAGGTCTGTTGTGTTTTCTGATGAAATCTGGTTCTGTTTCAGTGGCAGCGATGGCCGAGTGTTGGTTAGAAGAAGGCCAGCTGAGGGCCTCCAACCAACCTGTCTGGTGATAGACACACTGGACCTACACCTCGAGTTATGGTCTGGGGTGCGATTTCGTATGACAGCAGGAGTACTCTCGGGGCTACTCAACGCACCCTGACGGCAAATCTGTACGTCAGTCTGATGATTCGACCTGTCCAGCTACTATTCATGAATAGCATTTCAGGGATTGTTTTCCATCAGGATAACACTCGTCCACATACCGTTGTTGTAACTCAACATGCTCTACAGTGTGTCGACATGTTGCCTGGCTTACTTGATCACCTGACCTGTCTCCAGTCGAGCACGTATGGGACATCATCAGGCGGCAACTCCAGCATCACTGACAACCAGCATTAACCGCCCTGTATGGACCGACCAATGGAATTCCATCCCAAAAACTAATATCCGGCTCCTATAGAGTACAAAGCATGCCCATTTCCATGCTTGCATCCAACCTTCTGGTGGTTACAGCGGTTATTAATACACCACCATTTCACATTTGCAATGACATATCTTTCACTTACATTACTCTGTGATCTTGCAGTGTTAATCACTTAAATATGTTACCTAGACAAATGTATTCACGAAATTTCATTACTAAATGGTTCAAATGGCTCTGAGCACTATGGGACTTAACTTCTAAGGTCATCAGTCCGCTAGAACTTAGAACTACCTAAACCTAACTAACCTAAGGACATCACACACATCCATGTCCGAGGCAGGATTCGAACCTGCGACCGTAGCGGTAGCGCGGTTCCAGACTGTAGCGCCTAGAATCGCTCGGCCACAACGGCCGGCAAATTTCATTACTCTAAATTAATTATTTTTTGGTGTTGTGATTTCTTTCCGTCAGTGTATTTGCTAGAGAGTGAAAAACAGGAAGGAGCATAAGGTGAACGGATAACGACAAATCGAAAACACAAAAAAAATGTACAAAAATTTTATTACTTTTATGTCGTCTTTTGTGTATGAATTACAGTTTACTTTCTCATCATGAAAAGTATCAATTTATACTTTAACAACAAAAGAAATATAATATTCCTATGTAACGTGGGAGCACCTGCCCATAGTTTTCTTTATATCTGGTTGGTACAAATGGTTCTAGTGAACTGTCTGCAGTACTTGAATGACAGAATGTCAGAAAAGAGACGATAAGGGCAGACAGAAAATGTTTAAATGAAGTATGGCAAATGCACGGGAATCGATTACTCAGATACAAAGTTCAAGTGTTTTCATATATGTAGACACGTAGAAACGAAGTATTTACTCACAACGTAATTTGGGCAGCTGATATTCAATACCTTCCTTTCTCGAAATATAATACACTTCAGAAAACATAATATAAAATTTAAGTCCACCTCTATCGGTTTATGTTCAGCACCACATTTGCTCTCGTTTCCTGTGTATCTGTAAGAGTGTGTCTTAACGCCACATCTCTGTTTATTTACCACTTGTATGTGGCTGTGACTCAATAGCTATTAGTACATCATTTCCCTGAACTACTGAACTGTTACATTCGTCAGAGGAATGATAGATTAGCATGAAGTCACACGGCAGTGACTGCACTGTTAATGGGAAATTCGGTGTCTAAATTTTATCGATAAAATTAGAGCACACAGACAAACGACTTGGTGATTTAATACTGGATACGCCCATTATCAAACATAAGGTCACTGAAACAAAAGGCATTTATAAAATATGTCGTATATGTCTTAAGTATTTACTTTTTCTGCACTTGCTCAAACTATAGCACATTTCTTGAATCGAAACATATAGCATTATAGCAAAAAAGTGGCAGATAGCAAACACGTATTGGACATAAGTGTAATATGTTGCAGTTGTTGCCTCCAGAAATAAAGGACAGGTACGTATTTCATTTTAAAGGAGTGCTAAGTTCCTCAAATACTACGGGTCATTTTAAAGGAGTGCTGAGTTCCTCAAATACTACGGGGAAAGAATAACGCTGCGTTCTCATTCGCAGTTTTCACGCTGTAACTGTGCCGTAGCTTTTTCGTACTTCTTTTTCATGTTAAAAAGTGACACTATACCTCTAAATGGAAGAAAATGAGCTTACATAAAAATTTTTAAAGATATGTGCGTATATTTTGGCACTTATTATCTTGTATTTCGCATGCAAGATTACTTTTTTCCATTTTAATGGACGTCCTTTTATTATGAGCTATTAACGAAAACAAATGGTTCAAATGGCTCTGAGCGCTATGGCACTCAGCTGCTGTGGTCATAAGTCCCCTAGAACTTAGAACTACTTAAACCTAAATAACCTAAAGAAACCACACACGTCCATGCCCAAGGCAGGATTCGAACGAGCGACCGTAGCGGTCGCGCGGTTCCAGACTGGAGCGCCCAGAACCGCTCGGCCACTCCGGCCGGCTTAACGAAAACATTTTAATTTGATGATAACGAACCGCAGAACAAATGTTTTTGTAGCTCATGAATAAAACAGTCTGTTCACCAGAGGAATATTCTGCCCCTCACGGAGATTAAAAGATTGGAACCCAGACTTTACCTTAAGCTACGTCCATCCAAACACATCTCACTGTTCACCGTAAGCGTTTTTTCTGCCAAAAGTCAGGTCTTGATGGACCTAAACCCACATTATAATTTGATACAGCAATACTGATGCTTTGATAGATTGGGGGCGGTGTGATAAAGGGTCTAGTCCTTTAATAAGGCGAGTTCCAAGTGCTCTTTTGACTAATCGTTGTTCCACGAGCAGAAGAAAAAAAGTATTAGAGTTTCGCCGACTAAGAGGTTTCGACGAGCGGAGACGAGAGTGTTGAATGAAAAAACATAACTGATGAAAAGTTCAGGTCCTCAGATGACTATACGCCTTCACAGAGTTGTTAGCATAACAAAAGAGCGAGGAGGGGAGCTGAATAGAAGTGCTGCGCTGGACAGTTCTGCGGCGTCATCGTCGAGCCTCGGCGACCAACTACGCCTCGCAGACGGTGCCCTTGATGAGGTCTTTGACGGCCGCGGAGAAGATGCGGTAGTTGACCGTGTTGGGGTCGAGGCCGCCCTTGTACACGTAGACGGGCAGCCGGTCGGTGAGCACCCAGAGGGTGCCCTCGGCGTCCACCTTGAGGTCGTTGGGGAAGGAGAAGCGCTCGCCGTCGCTGACCAGCAAGTGCACGTTGGCCAGCTCCAGGGGCTTCTGCGTGTTCCAGCACGCCACGCCGTTGCGGTTCAGCTGGAACAGAAACAACAACACAATGTGACAAACATTCTGACAAATATTCCATGAAATGTCAGGAGAACTGTCGGACAACTTTCTGCCGTGATATTTCGGCGCAGAATCTTCTCACCATCTTTAGGTGAATACTGACAGCAACGGCACTGCGCTCAAATATTTAAGACAAACGGCGCATGCGCAACGCCAGCTGGACACACCACGCATGCGCCGGCGAGCTCTTAATTACGTGAGCTTAGTGTGTTTCCTATCAATATTCACCTGAAGAGGCCAGAAGATTCGGCGTCGAAATATCATGGCAACAAGCTGCAGACATCTGGTAGTTCCCGCGAAATTTTATGAATAATCTGTCTATCTATCTATATCCGGATCCCGCTCCAGCTACTGCCAGGTCTAGGCGCTGACGAGTCCTCTCCATTTGGCTCGGTCCTCCCACCACTTTTCTTCCTCCACTTGCTGCCAGGTCACACCTCTTCTTTCCACAGCTATTCCCACTCCCATTTTCCACTGTGTTCTTGGGCGCCCTCTAGGTCTTTTTCCATCCATCTATAGTTCTTCCATAATTTTGGGGAGAGTCTGGCCATGCATCCTCTTACCATGCCCATACCATATAAATCTCTTTTTTTCAATTTCTTCTTTCATACTTTCTTGTTTAAGGTCCTTTCTAATCTCTAAATTCCTTACTGTCCATTCTTGTTTTTCCCTGAGAAATGTCATTTCCCCTGCTTGCAGTCCCTTTCTGCCATTGTCCATGTTTCTCCACCATAGGTGACAATAAGGAAGTAATAATTCTTATAGAAAAGGAGTTTTGTTTTTTCTAAAACTTCCTTAATCCAAATCAGGTGTTTTATTGTTTGGTAGAAATTGCCTCCCTTCTGTAACCTCCTATTAATTTCGTTGGTTATTCATCCATCACTAGATATTTCACTCCCTAAGGAAGTGAAACTTTCTACCACTTTGAGGGGTTCTCCATTCAAGGTAATATTTCCGCTGATCCCTTTCCCTCTTCCAACGCTGTTGCGTTCCTCCCACCTTTGAAGCTATTTACCCAGTTACACATGGTGCAGTCACATTACTGTAACTACCTGCCAAAACCTGAATAACCACCTCTTGCACAGACCGCTGAAGATGTGCAGGAGACTCAGTGAGGTTCTGGAAGGTACCAACAGGGCTGTGAAGCCATGCTGTGACCAGCTGCACTAGGTTTCTCTGTTGAGCATCCATGGCACCTATAGCCCGATCGCTGTGGTCCCGTAGATTCTCCACTGGGTTTAGGTCCAGCGACTTTGATGTACAGTAAGCTCATCCTGGTGCTCTTCGAACCACACACGCAGTGAGCTGTGTGACACATTGCATTGCCCTGCTGGTAGATGCCATAGTACTAACGAAAAAGAAATTGCTCGTCGGCGTGGACATGGTCCACAAGAATAGAGGAATACTTTTGCTGATCCACTGTGCCATCCAGGATGATAGCTTACTGAGGAAATGCCTCCGGTCTGGACCCTTCTGACACTTGTTGCAGGGTGTTTGTTATCAGAGGTTTCACGACATTCATGCCAACGGCCTTCTGTCTGATGAAGCACAGAGCGTGATTCATCTGGAAAGGCCACCTGTCGCCTCTCATGAACGTCCAGTTGCGCTATTGGCCTGCAAATTCCAGCCTTCTTCGCCAATGAGCAGCAGTCGCCATGGATGCATGAACCAGATATCTCCTGTGGAGGCCGACACGCAGCAACATTCATTGAGGAGACACTGTTTGTAAGCCCTTGGTTCATCTGGGCGGTCAGTGGCTATTCGTCTGTACCCATCAATGTAGCCGTCATTAGCTTCTGTCATCTATCGCACTTCGTGCACTATAGTTGCCTCAACACCGTTTTGGATCGTTACTTTTGCCGTCAAAAAATAAATACATAAATAAATAAAAATGGTTCCAAGCACTATGGGACTTAACATCCGAGGTCATCAGTCCCATAGACTTAGAACTACTTAAAACTAACTAACCTAAGGACATCACACACATCCATCCCCGAGGCAGAATTCGAACCTGCGACCATAGCAGCAGCGCGGTTCCGGACTGAAGCGCCTACAACCGTCACAGCGGCCATCTACTTTTGCGGTCAGAATATACTTTAACCAAGGCGGCACTCCAAAGGTTACAAACTTAACCATTTCGACATGCCTCCACCCTTAGACCGAAAGCCAATAATCAAGCCCCTTTTGGACGTCAAATAAATTGCTCCGTTTCCGCATTCCCCTAACACACTTTATATACCCTCCACTGCTAATGCTGCCATATGGTGTCTGAGAGTGGTTACTGTACAGTGATGTCGAAACTAGACGACGGTCTCTTTAATGTTACTGGACCGTGTAAGGTGGACTTTATACCATGGTGCAACTCGTCGTTTTTCACCCTCACAAACATTATCAGATGGTGCCCTGGTCTACAGTGGCTCGTTACAGAGTGTCTGTATTTCGCTTCCATTCTGCCGCCGGTTTCTCTCGTACTGCACGAATGCGAATTGACGGTGGTTCAAATGGCTCAAATGGCTCTATATGTGACTTGACGTCTGAGGTCATCAGTCCCCTAGACTTAGAACTAAAACTAAGACTTAGAGGCCGGCCAGAGTGGCCGTGCGGTTCTAGGCGCTGCAGTCTGGAACCGAGCGACTGCTACGGTCGCAGGTTCGAATCTTGCCTCGGGCATGGATGTGTGTGATGTCCTTAGGTTAGTTAGGTTTAATTAGTTCTAAGTTCTAGGCGACTGATGACCTTAGAAGTTAAGTCGCATAGTGCTCAGAGCCATTTGAACCATTTGAACCTAAGACTTAGAACTTAAACCTGAGTAACGAAAGGACATCACACACATTGATTCCGGAGGCAGGATTCGAACCTGCGACCGTAGGAGCAGCGCGGATCCCGACTGAAGCGCCTAAAACCGCTCGGTCACAGCGGCCGGCGACGGTAGTTCACTGCGCGGGGTAGCCGTGAGGTCAGGGGCGCCTTGTCACAGTTCGCGCGGCTCGCGCCGTCGGAGGTTCGCGTCCTCCCTTGGGCATGGGTGTGTGTTTGTGTGTTTGTGTGTTGTCCTTAGCGTACGTTGCTTTAAGTTAGATTAGGTAGTGTAAGCTTAGGGACCGATGACCTCAGCAGTATGGTCCCATAGAACTTACAACAAATATTTGACAATGGTTCAACCCCTTCCCATTTACATCCGATAGGCATTGTTGTGTAGTCAGCGCGTACACAACTTTCCCAATAGAGCGCGCCCTGCTAAGCACAACAGTGCAGGCGCAGCGCTCGTCCGTCTCCGCACTACGAGATGGCGCTGTCTTAGAGACGGACCAAATTCTGCTTCCGCCGATCCGCGTATTAATATGTATCGCAGCCAATGAGATTGCTGTTTACGTAGAACCTTTTCTGCTCGCAGATCACACTCGCGCAGTGATACCTGAACGCTCGAGGTATTATAACGAGTGTACAGACCTCCAATTAGTCAGTCTGCATTAGTCTGCATTAGTCTGTAGTCAAGTTTCAGTCTGCGCCTAATAAGATTATCATATTCCTGTACATAGCCATGAAGATAAATGAATAGACACTTTGTCAAGTATCAGAGATGTGAGAATAAGATTAACATACCAAGACCAAAGAAACTTCAGATTGTCAACTGTAAATAGCGTCCAGAACCAAGTTAAGTTATTTTTATGCTTGTTATTATTTTAATAAATGTGTGTGAAAATTAATCAAGTTCTGTTTAAAGTTGGTCACCGTCAATCTGCTACTGTAAGCGCGCAAGTGGCATTTCTATCGTCTGAACTAACGGCAGAAGATAAACACGCCACGATAAGACCACGAGACATATTGCTGACACTCGCCTGCTTCGTTGGAGCGACAAGTCGAATAATCTGATGGTGTGTGTACCGAAGGTCTTACAGTACGCACACCACAGGCATCAAGGGTAACCCTTTACGCTACCGTCAGTAGAAAGATGCTGTTTTGCTGCATTTTTTCGAAGTCAGCAAAGCCGCTTACTGCAAAACGTAGTGCAACTGGGGGTGGCCATTCCAACAAGTGTCCTTTCCTCGGATACCGCCTGTGGCATCCACGATAGCCACAGGAGGAACGCAAAGGTGCAGGCGGGCAATGGCACAGTTTGCCTTTTTGGTGTCAGAACGGTGATACGCACCTGCGTGAAGAAGAGCACGCCGGTGCCGAGGTCGAGGTAGGAGGCGGTGGCCTGCGTGTCGTTGCCCTTGAAGCCGAGGTCCCGGTGGTGGTAGTAGGAGTCGGGCCCGGCGGCGAGCGCGGCCGTGCGGTTGCGCAGCACGCCGGCCGGCACCGAGAACTCGCGCAGGCTGGACAGCGCGTGGAAGAAGACGGTGCGCTCGCCCTGCGCGTCGGGCCGCGACAGCGCCACGCCGAACACGCCGTCCGTCCACTGGAAGTTGACGTCCTCCACGCGGTGGTTGCCGTGCAGCGGGTCGAAGTGGAAGTAGTGGTGCGTCACGCGCCACGCCTCGTCCGCCTCCCAGCTGCAAAAAGGGTCCGCCAAGTGTGCAGGTCAGGCGGCGTCTACAGCTGTGGCCACATGACTGCTGTGCAAATCACACTATAGTCCAGAATGAGATTTTCACTCTGCAGCGGAGTGTGCGCTGATATGAAACTTCCTGGCAGATTAAAACTGTGTGCCGGACCGAGACTCGAACTCGGCACCTTTGCCTTTCGCGGGCAAGTGCTCTACCAACTGAGCTATCCAAGCACGACTAACGCCCCGTCCTCACAGCTTTACTTCTGCCAGTATCCCGTCTCCTACCCTCCAAACTTTACAGAAGCTCTCCTGCGAACCTTGCAGAACTAGCACTCCTGAAAGAAAGGAGGTTCGCAGGAGAGCTTCTGTAAAGTTTGGAAGGTAGGAGACGGGATACTGGCAAAAGTAAAGCTGTGAGGACGGGGCGTTAGTCGCGCTTGGGTAGCTCAGTTGGTAGAGCACTTGCCCGCGAAAGGCAAAGGTGCCGAGTTCGAGTCTCGGTCCGGCACACAGTTTTAATCTGCCAGGTAGTTTCACTCTATAGTGTTTGGCAGAGGGGTTCATAGGATCACTTTCAGGCTATTTCTCGCACACTGGACTCGCATTAGGGAGGAGGACGGTTCAATCCCACGTCCGGCCATCCTGATTTATGTTTTCCGTGATTTTCCTAAATCGATCAAGGCAAATGCCGGGATGGTTCTTTGCCCGTCCTTCCCTAATCCGACGAGACCGATGACCTCGCTGTTTGGTCTCTTCCCCCAAACAACCCAACCCCAACTATTTCTCGACTGCACCACTCTCGAATAACACATGGGAAAAATGAACATCTAAAGCCTCATGTACAAGCTCTAGTTCCTCTCAGTTTATCGCGATGGTCAGTGAGATGGGATTCAACAAAACTCTGCCGCATTCTATGGAGAAAGTTCTTGATCGAAATCCAGTGAAAACATCTCGCCACAACAAAACACCTCTTTACTGTAACAAATCTATACAAAACGAGCTACCGTTCTCTGATCTCCTTCGATGTCTTCCGATAACCCCATCCGATAAGAATCCGCGCAGTAACACTACATAAGAAGAAGACAAGCGTAGTATAGGCATGAAACTTCCTGGCAGATTAAAACTGTGTGCCAGACCGAGGCTCGAACTCGGGAGGTTCGCAGAAGAGCTTCTGTGAAGTTTGGAAGGTAGGAGACGAGGTACTGGCAGAACTGAAGCTGTGAGGACGGGTTGTGAGTCGTGCTTGGGTAGCTCAGTTGGTACAGCACTTGCCGCGAAGGCATAGGTCCCGAGTTCGAGATTCGGTCCGGCACACAGTATTAATCTACCAGGAAGTTTCATATCAGCGCACACTCCGATACAGAGTGAAAATATCATTCTGGATACTATAGGCAGTCTAGTTACTTCATTGCGTCTTCTATGCTTTCTGCCAATAAAGGCAATATTTGATTCACCTTACTCCCACTCCAATTTAAGGTGTTCATGATGATAATCCCTAGGTATCTAGTTGAAAGGAGAGCCATTAAATTTGTCTGATCTATCGTGTAACTGATGTTTTTTAACAGTGTAAAAAGGCTCATCGGATTCCATCTTACATCGCTATATATATATATATATATATATATATATATATATATATATATATATATATGACGCACCAAGAAGGAATTGTCCAAAGGGGACGAAAATCGGTAAATGTGATGTACATGTACAGAAAAACAAACGCTTACAGTTTCAAAAAAATTGGATGATTTATGCAAGAGAAAGAGGTCCATAAAATGCATAAGTCAATAGCGCGTTGGTTCACCTCTAGCCCTTATGCAAGCAGTGACTCAGCTTGGCACTAACTGACAGTGACTGTCCAGTTGACACATTAGAAAGTCTAAATCCCGAGCTGGTTTCGGGGTGCTGAGCATAATGCTCCAAACGTTCTCAATTGGGGAGAGATCGTGCCTGCAAGGCTAACTTAGGGCTGGCAAGCACACGGAAAAACACTAGAAACTCTCGCCGTGTGCGGACGGACGCTATCTTGCTGAAATACAAGCCCAAGATGGCATACCATGAAGGGCAACAAAGTGGGGTGTAGAGTATCGATGACGTACCGCTGTGCTGTAAGGTTGCCGCGGATGACAACCGAAGTGGTCCTGCTATGAAATGAAACGATATCCCTGATCATCGCTACTGGTTGTCAAGCCGCATGGCGGGGAACAGTCGAGTTCGTATCTCACTGCTGTTCGGGACATTTCCAGACACATCTTCGGCCTGAACTGAATGGAGTATAAATGCACTCAGTGATGATTCCCGCTTCGAAATGAGCCCTAATGACCAGCGAAATCGTGTCCGGAGGCGCCCCAGAACCCTTCCGCTGTCATCCGCGGTGCTCCTACAGTACAGCGTTATGTCATCGACATTCTACGCCTCGTTTTGTTGCCCTTCGAGGCAAGTTATCCTGAGCTTACATTTTAGCAAGATAACGCCCACCCGCTCACGGCGAGACTTTCACCTGGATAACTTCCCGTAAAATACTAGCAACCATGCCTTTCCTGACAGAAAACCACGATTCCAGTTGCACAACTGAGACGATTCTGTATGAGCACACTATTTGATCAGAAGCCGCTTGCCAGGGACGGCGTCAAACGTCTTGAATTCAGTAAGAACGGTGTTCAAATTCCTGTCCATCCAGATTTAGATTATTCGTGATTATCTTAAATGATAAGTTTGGAAAGGTCTCGGCTGATTTCATTGCCCATCTTTCTGCATCTCAAAGTATTTCGCTGTCGACTACTCGTTAAACTGTGAAAATTTGTCTACGTTTCTGTTTAATTAATCAATAAAACACTCTACTATGGTAAAAATACACCGTGAAACTCACTTGAATTCCGTTCACAAGAAAAATGGCAGAGTACTCAAAATGCCGGGTTTCTTTCTTACAGCATTGCCATAGCAACAGTGGCAGATGTGAATACAAACTACGCTGTTTACCTATCGATTTATTTAACAGTATCAGCAAACAAAATTTACTCTGACGATATGAATATTAAATCGTTGCAAGAAAACCTACTGTTGTGTTCTCTCTCTAAGCCCACTTCTTGTTCCTGTCAAGAATTCTATAGTTCTCCTCAGCGAAGTACTATTTTTTTTCTTCTTCGCAGTGTGTTGTTGCATTGCCGTAAAACAGAACTATGCAGCCTCAGTACAGAAACCAACATGTAATTTAATGCAAATATCTTTATCTAGCTTAAGTCGAGTTTTTCAGTACGCTGCCCTTCCTGAGTGCTAAAAGTTGTATCCGCCACGTCTAATCATCTCAATATGTTGACGTTAGTGTTTTGAAACGATAAAATTATGAAAAAAGTTTCCTTCTTCATCATTATCTCCGCACGGACGAATCCTTCATTTCCTGAACCGGTCTATGTTTTTTGTTGATTTTCCTCTTTTTTGCTAGCGTAAATCTCACTTAGTTCCCCACAATTGTTTCTAGAAACCAATTAGGAACATGAGGATAGCTTCGCGTAGCGTGCTAATAAACACACCACGTTTCTATATTAAATGCAAGGGTATGCAGACTAACTTTACAGTGCCCAAGTCGATTTCCTTCTCCATTCATTTCAATTCGAGTTTTTACTCCATCTACACTGATGAGCTAAAACATTACGACCACCTGATTAATAGCTTGTTTGTCCGTCTTTCGAACGAAACATCATTCTGTGTATCAGGGATCCGACAGTTTGGTGGTATGTTTGTGGAGGTATGTGACATTAGATGTCTACACACACGTCATGTAATTCGTGTAAACAACGGGCCGCCGATTTGCGTAAGCGGTGATGGCGCCCGGTAGCGACTCAGATGGACTCCACAGGGTTTACACCGTGCGAGTTTTGTCGCCGAGACACGAACGTAAGTTCGCTATAATGCTCCTCAAACCACGGTATCATTATACTGATGGGAGCTGAAGAAACGATTTAAAGTTTGTAGTGGAGCCGAGACTTGAAACCAGGTCTCATTTCTTACTAGGCAGGTACGCTAGCCATTACACCACCACAGCATCATCGCTGCACGGACTACCCCAGTCAAATGCTGTCCCTAACACAAACTTCAGTTCAAAGCTTCAGCTTATTTTCCTCTTCTCAGATCGTCGCTACTGCCAAGGCTCTCCGGTATTGGAATAGCACCCCTTTTAATTCATTTCTTCAAATTCCATTATTACCGTAGATAAAGATGAGACTCAACTGTCTCGAGGAAAATTGAATTATATCAAATCCGTAGCTCACTTAGCACGTCTCTGATTCCGAAACATATACTGCTGGAAGATGACATCGCCGTAGGGGAAGGCATCAACTATGAAGGGATGCAGGTGTTTCACAGCTTCACAGCTGTCTGCGTGTCTTCGATTACTACAAGAGGTCCCATGAAAGTGCAGGAGAATATCTCGCATAGCATAATACTGCTACCACTTGCCTGCGTCGGTGGCGCGCTGCACGTTTCGAGCCGCTGGTCACCTTGACGACAGCGTTTGCGGAGACGATCAGCGACCTAGTGTAGCAAAAATGTGATTCACCCGAAGAGCCGACATGTTTCCACTGAGCGACGGTCGAATCCCCATGGTTCCATGCCCACTGCGATTGTAATTGACGATGTCGTTGGGTCAACATGTGTAGAGGTCAAGGGTGGTCTGCTGCGGAGCTCCATGTTCAACAATTTACCATGAGCGGTGTGTTCTCCTAAACACTTGTACATGCGCCAGCATTGTGCTGTTTCTGCAGAAATGCCAAAGACAACCATCTACCCTAGTTTACAGAGCAGACAACCCTGCGAAATCCACGTTCTGTGAAGAATCGTGGACGTTCAACCATTTAGCACCTAGTGTTGGTTTCACTGTCCTTCTACCTTTTTCCGTAGATGCTCACGACAGTAGCACGTGAACATTCGACCAGCTTCGCCGTTCTTGAGATACTCGTTCACAGATTCTGCGTAATAATAAGCTGCCATTTTTCAAAGTCGTTTATGTCAATAGATTTTCCCATTTGCAGCCCATAGCTTCGATAGGGTGACCTGTCCGTGTCTGCAGTGCTTACATACATTTCATAGCGAGTCACGTGCTCGCAACGCCACCAGGAGGCATCTAATGTCGCGGTGGCAATGGTCATCATGTTCTGGCTCATCAGTGTATAATGACCTTGTTGTCAACGGGACTTCCACCCTGGTGCTGGTTTCTGTTTGTATATTTTGCTTTTGAACTCAGGTGGAGCTACGATAGGTTACAGGGAGTTCCTTCGAGCGTTGCGTGTAACACTGTAGAAAGGCACTTATTTTGCGTTATGTACTAGAAACTCAAATCTGTAATCTAGTTTGACATGACTAAAATGAGTTTATGTGTACACCGTGGACAGGCTTTAAAAGAAATTTTCTGTTCTATGATCACCATGGTGACCGAAATCCAATGAAGCTGATTTGTAACATCGTTAAACAAAAAATATCTGAAAGAAATATAGTATCACCAATCCTTTGTCGGAAATCTTGAAGGAGCTGACGAAAAGGAGCATAGAAAAAATAACAGTGACATACTGGCCAAAAACGTATGGGCTCGTTCAAAATACTTAAAAGAACATTAGCGTTATGATGCTCTACCATTTGGCCCATTCCCAGTTCAACTCACGAACATAGCGTGGGAACAATGATTGTCGATAAAGCTCCTTGTAACATTAAAATCCTCTCATTTTCTCGTGACCATTTTTACATCTACAGCTATACTCCGCAATCCACCTTGGGCTGTGTGGCAGAGAGTGATTGTGTTCCACTGTAATTCCCCCCTCCGCCCCCCCCCCTCCCCCCCACCGGCCATTCCCTGCTGCACTCACGAATGGCGCGTGCGAAGAATGGTTGCTGTGCTGGTAAGCTTCTCTAATTTTATGTTCAAGTTCTTTTACCGAGATAGACGTAGGAGGAACGTAGCCTCTTGCAATTTTTAGCAATAGACTATGCCGTGGTACAGAACACCTCTCTTGCAATATCTGCCACAGGAGTTGGTTAACCAGCACAGGAAAGCTTTCGTGCTTACTGAATATACCTATAACGAAACGGGCAGCGCTTCTTCGGCTCTTCTTTATTCCCTGCAGCAATCCTAACTGGTGGGGATCCCTTATGACGAACAACATTCGAGAATCCGTCGAATGAGTGTTTTGTAAGCTACCTCCTTTGTTGACGGACTGCTTTTCCTGAGGTAGGGACTGAAGAAAACGTGACGCCACAACAGTACGTCAAGTCCTTGTGTGTTAGCTCTCATGTGACACTATCAAGGTGCCATATTTCAACAGGACAATGCTCGTCCACAGTTGGCACCTGTCTCTATCAATTGTCTACATGATGTTGAAGTACTCCTGTGAACAGTAAGATCCCAAAACCTGTGTCTGATAGAACATGTGTGGGACCTGCTTAAACGTCAACTCCGTCTCTGTGCCACTATGCAGCATACCCTGTAACGACGGTTGTGGGACAGCTTCTCCCAGGAGAAAATACAACAGATTTATGACACATTTCCTAACCGAATCAGAGCAGGCATCCAGACCAGAAGGAGTGCAACATCAAAACTGATAAGTGGCCTCTAATTGCCAAGTCAGCTGTAAATCTCACTCGATTTTGTGATCACTGAAATAACATCAGATATTCTCTCAACCGCAGAATAATACCTCTGTAGAATCCGGTCGGCGTTGCAGACGAAACGTCATTCACGATATGCAGACCAGGATGACCGCAGACTGCCAGGCAAGCCTGGCAACAGGCTGTGTGTCTGTGTGTTTACGGATTACGTCTGCTGCTGTGGTCATCGCTTGGCAGTCGCTCCGTCAAGTGGAAATTTTCTAAGCGTCACGCTCGGTGTCGAAACAGCTTCTCAAAGGTCACAGATTTCTCTGTACCGATCTGTGCGGTCAGCGAATGTTCTCAAGCAACTGCTCACACAGCTGAACAGACACTACACGCGGTATGGCTGTGGTGTCCTCACAGCAACACTAATTTATTGGCCATGGCTCTTCATGTCATGTCAAATGAGATAGTGATTGGTTCGTAATCAGTTCCGCATCCCCTTTTGCCAGAGCTTAACCAATCCCACGTGCTTCGCCTCTGCCATTGCTTGTCTTGCGACGTCGCTGTCACAGTTGTAGTTAGCCTATCTTTATTGTCCCTCTTAAGACAGTAAATGCTCAGATGCCTTTAAATTCTCTATTGAATACACTATACTTCCTATTTAGTACAAATGGCTCGCAGAAGCAATCACTCACAGCAGTCGTTGAAGTTTCGTTCTTTAGACACGAGTATGCTGCACTTGCTATCACCATTTGTCCCTGTGATATAGTGTATATCAACGATTCTCTGAAATCCCGGACTGTGCGAGATGGCTTGGTAGGAGCTAGGAATTGAGAGGGAGTGCAAGGTTCGAATACAGTCCGCAGGTTCAAGTAAATGCAGAAATAAAGAGGCTTGCGCAGGATAGACTACCTTGGAGAGTTGCATCAGACCAGTCTTCAGACTAAAGATCACTACAATAACATTGTAATACACTATGTGATCAAAAGTATTCGGACACCCACAACAACATAAAGTTTTCGTATTAGGTGTATTGTGTTGCCACCTACTTCCAGGTACTCCATAACAGCGACCTCAGTAGCCATTAGACATCACGAGAGAGCAGAATGGGGCGCTCTGTGGAACTCACAGACTTTGAACGTGGTCAGGTGATTGGGTGTCACTTGTGTCATACGTTTGTACGCGAGTTTTCGACACTCCTAAACATCCCTAGGTCCACTGTTTCCAAAGTGATGGTGAAGTGGAAACGTGAAGGGACATGCACAGCACAAAAGCGTAAGGCCGACTTCATCTGCCAGCGCTTGTATTGACAACAGTAAAATTCGGAGACGGTGGGGTTATCGTGTGATCGCGTTGTTTTGCGTGGCACTATCATAGCACACATTGATGTTTTAAGCATCTTCTTGCTTCCCATTGTTGAAGAGCAATTCGGGAATGGCGATTGCATCTTTCATCACGATCTAGCACCTGTTCGTAATGCACGGCCTCTGGCGGAGTGGTTACACGACACTAACATATCTGTAATGGATTGGCCTGCACAGAGTCCAGACCTGAATCTCATTGGAATGTTTTGGAAAGCCGACTTCGTGCCGTTACTCACTGACCGAGGTCCATGCCTCTCGCCAGTGGAGCACTCCGTGAAGAACGGACTGCCATTCCCCAAGAAACCTTCCAACATATGCCTGCGAGAGTGGAAGCCGTCAGTAAGGCTAAGGTGGGCCAATACCATATTGAACTCCAGCATTGCCGATGGGGGGCGCCACGAACTTGAAAGTCATTTTCAGCCAGGTGTCCCGATACTTTTGATCACATAGTGTGCCTCTCCACAATGAGCTCAGGAGAAGGTGGCCCACTTGGGCTGCATCTGTACGTGACATTTTGCCGAAAGCCAGACAGGTACACTTTAACTAAAGCGTTTGCTTTGCTCTCAAAGCGTTTTCCTGCTTTTAACGCTGACTGACAACAGATGGACGCTGTCAAGTTGAGTAAAGCTTTCTACTTACAAAGTGAGTGAAGCATTCTACTTAAAAACAAGTAAATTTGTTGATGGGTTGCTCCCTTCGTGATAGCTGAATGCAAACACTTGAAGTAATTCTTAGATGTGTCCACGAGAATGTCCGAGCTGGAATCCTCTGGGGAGACTTCACCCAAGTCACGGAAGTGACATAACAAGGAGCCTGCGTGAGAACAAGGCGGCAGTTCGCATGTTATCCGCCAGTCGCCGCCAGGGAGTTTTCGACTCACAAGATCGGAAATTCAATCACCCTATATAAAGACTGGGAGGCGTCAGGATGTAATCTTGACCGTTCACTGGGTCAGAATGTAAATTGCGCTCGCAGTGACTAGGGCGATACTATGGAAAATGAAGCACACTCTAGCACGGAGGCAGACAGGAACAGAGAAGATCAGAGATAGAGGAGAGGTCAGACAGTAATCGAGAGATTGGACAGTCAGTGCGGGAAGATAACGATCCATCGATGAGTGAGAGGGGGACACAGAAGAGCCGGAGAAGAAGTGATTTTTCTGTGGACGCTAATGAGCCCGGGAAGCAGTTTCACATGAAATATTTTATTTTTGCGTTCTAGAAGCATGTAAACCTATTTTCGGCCTTTGAGTCAGATGCATGCATTCATTCCGTCGTATATCGTCACCTTGTGATATACTGATTTCCAATCCCACGTTACGTGGACAAGCAATCCGATGCTTGAATTTTTATGCGCTCGACTACATTTTCCTTGCCTGATGTCAGTCACCAAATTTCATACTGTCACCGCCTCCGGAAGGAAATCAACATAGACAAAAGATGTCACACATGAGAACAATAACATTCACAGCTGCAACCACGACCGGAGGTGATCACCACATCGTACCGGCATCATATCGGTTGCCTAAGCCTGCAAGTGATGAAAAGACGTTATTCACTCTTCATGCTTTCCCAGTTACTAAGTTCGTGTCTGTGCTCAGTCGAAATAGCCATGAAATATTACTTCTACTGTTTATCTGTGATTAATAATAATAAACGGAGGTATTTTGAAGTATTTGCCACTTTTGAATTTAATTCGCTACATTTTTGACCTTATTTACGTATCAGTCCCTCAATCAATGGAATTCATTTATTATATTTTTTACACTCAATGTGGACCGATCTCTTATTATTCTAATTCAGTTTATCACGTTTTGGCACCCATAATGCCGACCTTACAAGGGTTCCGAATTGTAGCGTGTAACTACCTCACTGCGTGACAAACAGCGTACTGTGATCGTGTTTTGAATTTGAAGAGTTCGTCCACACATGGGGTACCCTCTTCTTCAGCACGACAATGCCAGACCACACACGTGCCCTGGAACGCCTGCAACAATCCGTCGCCTCGGGTTCACCGTCGCCGATCGTCTTCCATACAGTCCCGACTTGACAACATCCGGTTTTAATCTGTTTCCAACACATCAAACAACTTCGAAGACTTCACCTTGGTAATGATGGAGCGGCGCAAGAAGATGTGAGGTCACGGGTGTTATGATTCTCGTTGTCAGTTGTTATTATGACAGGTGGACAATGCTAAGTAGAAATATGTATTGCAGGTATGGCAGTGAATTCGGTAAGGAGCTGGCTGCACAGTCTGAGATAATTAGTAGTCGTTTGTAAAAAATAATGTATATTGTACTTAACCTGTGTTACAGGCTTCTTCATATGCTGCATACATATAATTACATACATGAGAGGCATTACTTATGCCATACTTGACTAAGCGCCTTGTTAGAGGTTGCTTCGTATCAGCTGAAGGCTATGATATACCTAGTTGAAGTCCCAAGCTAGAGTGGACGAGAGCTCGCTAGATACTTGTGCACAAGCCGCGGAGCGGCGCTAGTCGCGACTCGTGGGTCCAGCGATATATATTACGGATCGCGGTCGATCTCAACCCCTAACAAGTGTGTATCTAACGCTGATATCACAGTGGGTCCCTCAACAACGTCATACGTTCATGCATGACGGTATAAACAAATTGGTTTCTCGTTGGGAGAAATCTGTTCGTCGCAAGGGTGACGATGTTGACAAATACAAGGCCCAGTCACATTAATTTGAACACCGCGTACATTCGACGTCATCATGCAGTAACAAGTGACAGACAGCAAGTGGCGGCACTAATAGTGGACAGTATTTAAAGTGTCTCAGGGAAGGGGGTGGCCGCGCGACCGCTGCGGTCGCAGGCTCGAATCCTGCCTCGGGCATGGATGTGTGTGATGTCCTTAGGTTAGTTAGGTTTAAGTAGTTCTAAGTTCTAGGGCACTGATGACCTTAGAAGTTAAGTCCCATAGTGCTCAGAGCCATTTGAACCATTTTTTTGAACGGGGTGAGGGGACACAGAAAAGATTGCAATCGTTATCGTAACGAGGAAACTGGTCGACTCATTTGAAGTCGAAAAGGGCATACATTGCCTTTCGGGTGAAGGGCGGAAGCATTTCTGCAACAGCTAAATTTGTAAACGGTTGGCGTGCAGCCGTGGTTCAAGTACACCGTACCACCGTACAAGGCAAGATGGTGCTATTCAAAACAGACGCCGAGGCAACCGCGGTGCACCATGCGCCACAGATCATAGGGGTGAACGACTACTGCATAGATGTGTACGTGCGAATAGATGTGCAACTGTTGAGCGACTGACCGTGCAGATGAACCAAGGGGATACCGACAGTGTCTCCTAAACGACTGTTCAGCGAATGCTGCTTCGTAAGGGCCTCTGTAGCAAACGCCTGGTTCATGTACCCATGCTGACCGCTGTTCATCAGCGACAAAGGCTGGAATTTGCTCGCCAATAGCGCAACTGGACATCCACTGAATGGTGACAGGTGGCCTTTTCGGATGATTCACGTTTCATGCTGCATCGGGTAGATGGCCTTTGGCATGTACGGCACGTAGCGTCTGAAAGCAAACACACTACAACAATTTCCGCGGTATGAGGGAGTGTTATTGTCTGGGGAATGTTTTCCTGGTGTTCCCTGGGTGATCTCGTCATTCTGGAGGACCCAATGGATCAGAACAAGTATGGGTCTGTCTTTGAGGACCACATGCGTCCCTACATGCAGTTTTTTCCCCTCGGCACACTGGCATCACTAGCAGGACCATACAAAGTGTCACACAGCTTGCAGAGGACCAGGGTACGTTTACCGTACTCCCATGGCTGTCAAACTCCTCGGATGTAAAGCCAATCGAGAAACTGCGAGACCATCTCGATCGGGCTACTGGCGCCACGAATGCTCAGCCGAGAAAGCTAGCGTAGCTGGCCGCGGTATTGGAGTCGGCCTGACTCCAGATTCCTTTCGTTGCCTTCCACAACCTCTCCTAGCACGTCTCGCATTAATGTGGCGGGACAGTGTGAACAGATAGAAATGAAGAACAAAGATACAGATTGTTTGTAACATTTGTTTTATTTGGAAAGTTTTAAAAGTTTTCACTTAAAGAACGGGACCCAATTGAAATACAATCAGATATATGTTAACAGAAAAGTACAGTTGTAAGACTTTTTCATATAATTGGGTGGTACATACCTACAGATAATGACAACACATATCAGCTGTTATTTGGCATCACCCATTTTGGCCTACACATGTCCAGAATTCAAGTTGAACTGAGGCTGCTGTTTAAAGCTATCTCACAACTCAGTGACTAAAGTTCATAAAGGTATATTTAAAACTGTGGCCTTAATCCTCTTCTAACTGCTATCATTAAATTTGCTAGAAACCGATATATGTGTAATGTTCCTAGAAATATTTATATGTAATGTACTTTTCTAATGTAATACAAAAAATAATTATGTACATATCGATATCCAAGAACACAAAGTAGTTCATATTACTACCACTCTGACTGTAAAGAATTTTTACAGCTTTAACATCACTCACCTGTTGTAGTCACTCTTATTGTATATCAAAAAAACATCTATTTCCTTAAAATTGTGAGCTTTGTGATAAGAAATAACCCAGGACAAATACAATGTATTAGTGTAACATGATGCATGTACAGAGGGTGACATAGTCATGAATGATGTACACTGAGGCCAACTGTGAGATAATTGTAAACAGCAGTGTTATAACCTTTAATCATTAATAAATTGCGGGGATATACAATAGTAGAAACAATAGCGGGTTACATGCTATTAACTCCGTATCTGTCATTCGACTCCCGTGCCGTGACATGCGGCCGGCCCCGTTCATAGCCAGGTGGCGCTCCCGCCCTCGGCCGAGCTGCGGAGCGCCTCTAACACCGTGTTCGCGTACTGACGTAGCGGCACTTTTAAATCTCGTGGCACTGTCACAACACTTTTCCCCCCTTGAAAAAAAACACTCACTTCCTTGGAGACACGGACAGTGCGGAGACATCCATGGCCTCTTGGGAGGCCCCGAAAAGATCCCGCGGAGAAACATGAGAGTATGGTCGAAAATGTCCAGGACGGAAGCTTGCACGTGGAACGCGCCTCCTGGACGAGATGATGGGTGAAAACTCCGGAGCAGTATCCAGAGGTGTCGTGGACCTGGGGGTGTGTTCCAGCGAGATGGGTCCCGGAGAAGGCGGCGTCGCGACTGGGGCCGGTTCCGGCGTACTCGGAAGCGGTAGCGACGTTGGCTGCAGCAACACGCCCGGACGGACATCGAACAACAAACGGAAACTTCGAGAAGGCGTCAATCAACAGTAGCCAATAAGTGCCGAGGAAGCGGCTGGCAAAGTCAGCGTGCACCCGTTCCCACGGCTGCACCAGATCAGGCCATGGGGAGGGCATAGTACAAGGTGCAGCCAGTTGTTGAGCACACTGACCACACGCAGCGACCATGTGGGCGATGTCCGAATCAATACCAGGCCAATAAACGTGCCTGCGGGCCAGGGACTCAGTCCGAGAAATCCCCCAATGGCCTTCATGCAATAGTTTGAGAACATCTTTGCGAAGAGAGGCTGGCACCACGACCCGTGGAGATTGCCATCTGTGGCCAGAAGAACAACACCCTCACGAACAGAGAGATGAAGGCGCAAGGCTTGGTAGTTGCGAAGGGCATCTGATGCCCGGCCCTTGGTCCTATCCGGCCAACCCCGTTGAACAAAACCGATCACCTGATGCAGGACCGGGTCCCGCGCAGTAGCCGACGCGACCTGCGAACCTGTAAGTGGAAAACCCTCGACTGCACGACGTTCTTCCTCATCAATGTGGAAACAGAGTAGTTCATCGCGATCGAAAACCGGGTCGGGGCCCATCGGCAAACGCGACAGTGCGTCAGCGTTGGCATGCTGGGCCGTGGGGCGATAGTGAATCTCATAGTGAAAATGAGACAAGTATAAGGCCCAACGTTGCAGGCGGTGAGCTGCCTTATCAGGAAGCGACGCCGAGGGGCTGAACAGACAGACCAGCAGCTTGTGGTCGGTGATGAGATGAAACTTAGAACCATAGAAAAAAACGCTGAACTTTTTGAGAGCATAAATGATAGCGAGAGCCTCCTTTTCGATTTGAGAGTAACGCCGTTGGGCATTGTTGAGGGTCTTGGAGGCGTAGGCGGTGGGTCGTTCCGACCCATCCTCATACCGATGGGCGAGAACAGCCCCTAGGCCATACTGTGACGCGTCAGTCACCAGAACCAAGTGCTGACCTGGACGGAATGCGGCAAGACAAGGCGCCGACTGCAAATGAGCCTTCAGGCGGACAAAAGCCTGCTCACACTCGTCGGACCAGCAGAAAGGAACGTTTTTGCGTAACAGCTGATGCAGAGGATGAGCCACCGCCGCCGCGGAGGGAATGAATTTGTGATAATAAGCAATCTTGCCTAGAAACGCCTGAAGTTCTTTGACCGTAGACGGCCGGGGTAGAGCGGTAATGGCCGCAACGTGCTGTCGTAGAGAACGTATACCCTCACGGGACAAGTGGAAACCAAGATAAATAATGGAGGGTTGGAAGAACTGTGACTTGTCCAGATTGCACTTCAACCCATCCGAATGCAGGACCCGAAACAGTGAACGCAAATTGCCGAGGTGCTCCTCAGCGGAGGCCCCCGTGACAACAATGTCATCCAGGTAGTTGATGCAGCCGGGAATGGAAGCCGTGAGCTGTTCCATAAACCGCTGAAAATTGGCCAGCGCGCTAGCGACACCAAATGGTAACCGCTGGTACTGATACAACCCACAAGGAGTGTTTATGACGAGAAATTCCTTGGAAGACGCATCCAACGGCAACTGATGGTATGCCTCCGATAAGTCAAGTTTGGAAAAGAACTGGCCCCCAGCGAGCTTGGTAAATAACTCCTCAGGACGGGGAAGAGGATAAGTGTCAAGGAGGCTCTGAGCGTTGACAGTGGCTTTAAAATCACCGCACAATCGCAGACTCCCGTTTGGTTTAGAAACCACCATGATTGGCGATGCCCATTCGCTGGAGGCAACAGGAAGGAGAATCCCTGAAGCTGTTAACCTGTCTATCTCAGCCTTGACAGGCACACGCAACGCCATCGGAATAGGGCGTGCCCGGAAAAACTTAGGGCGAGCTGTAGGTTTAAGAGTAATGTGGGCTTCAAAACCCTTGGCCCGACCCAGACCAGCAGAAAACATGGACGAGAATTCAGAATACAATCCATCCAGCTGTTGATATGGAATATCCTCAGATATGAGGTGCACATCATCATCAATGGAGAACCCGAACAACTGGAAAGCATCATAACCGAACAGGTTTTCCGTGCCCGCATGATCCACCACATAAAACGTGAGGGGCCTAACAACAGACTTGTAGGCAGTGCAAGCATCAAACTGGCCAACGATAGGAATTTTCTGCTTATTATAAGTTCGCAGATTCTGCGTAACGGGAGACAAGGGAGGAGAGCCCAACTCCAAATAGGTGTGAGAATTAATGAGAGTTACTGCAGAGCCAGTGTCCACTTACATGCGAATGTCTTTATCCAGAACACGAACAGTAACAAACAGCTTATTTGTTGGAGAAATCACACAGTTAACATCCATGTCCGATGCCTCGTCCTCGCCGACAGGAACTTTAGGGGACTGACACACGGTGGCAATGTGGCCTTTTTTCCTACATGAATTACACGTGGCCCAACGTTTTGGACACGTGGCCCTGTCATGCTGTATGAAACAACGTGGACAAGAAGGAAGTGCGGAACGAACCTGCTTCTGTGGTTGCTGTTTTCGCTGCGAGCGTGGCGGCCCAACGCGACGCTGTTGACGCGAGTGAACCGCCGCCACATCGTCGTTCCCCTGTGAAACAGGCAAATTGTTCGCGTCGAAAGTGGTCTGTACAGCGCCCACATCACACCACGCGTCTATTTGCACACCAGCAGCGTGAGCCACTTCAAAAGATTGAGCGATGCTGATAACTTCCGACAACAACGGGTTTGGCAGTTGTAAGGCATGTTGCCGAACTTCTTTATCAGGAGCGAGCCGTAGAATAGCGTCCCGAACCATTGAATCAGCATAAGACTCATGATGAGTGTCCGTGACAAACTGACATTTCCTACTCAGACCGTGTAGTTCCGCCGCCCAAGCCCGGTAAGATTGATGGGGCTGTTTACGACACCGATAGAACGCCACGCGGGCGGCAACGACGTGGGTGCTTTTTCGGTAATAGTTAGACAATAATTCACACATTTCTTGGAAGGACAGAGAGGCAGGTTCCTGCAGAGGGGCTAACTGAGATAGCAGCTGATAGATCCGTGGGGAAATCCAAGATAGAAATAACGACTTACACATAGGAGTGTTGACAATGCCGAAAGCCAAGAAGTGTTGCCGCAAACGCTTCTCATAATCCTCCCAGTCTTCAGCGGCCTCGTCGTAAGGAGGGAACGGAGGCAGAGAAGAGGAAGACAGACGACGAGTAAGCGACGCTGACAACGCCTGAATAGCAGCCGTCAGCTGCATTTGTTGTGCCTGAACAGCAGCCGTCAGTTGTGTTTGTTGTTCAATGAGCGTTTGCATAAGCTGTTCCATGGCTGCCCCAACACGAACACACAATTCCACAACGCAGGAAAAAAAATACCCGACATTGTCGCCAAAAAGTGTTATAACCTTTAATCACTAATAAATTGCGGGGATACACAAAAGTAGAAACAATAGCGGGTTACATGCTATTAACTCCATATCTGTCATTCGACTGCCGTGCCATGACATGCGGCCGGCGCTGTTCATAGCCAGGTGGTGCTCCCACGCTCGGCCGAGCTGTGGAGCACCTCTATCGCCGTGTTCGCGTACTGACGTAGCGGCACTTTTAAATCTCGTGGCACTGTCACAACAAGCAGCCTCAGTACAATTTGAACTCTGGACTTGTATAGCCCAAAGAAGAGCTATGCCAAATAACAGCTGAAATATGTTAACTTTATCTGCTGGTATGTACCATTCACTTTTATGTGATATTTATACAACTATACTTTGGTGTTAACATGTGTGCAATTGTATTTGAATTGGTTCCTGTATTACTTCTGCAAGTGTTGTATTGCTGCTTGAGGTAGTTAAATTCTTCATAGACATTACTTAATCAAATTTTTATCGTTATTTAGAATACAGCATGCAAATGTGAGGAATACTATTCTTCACATTTGTGTGTTATATGCTAAATAACAATAACAATTATCTTCACAACTGCTGTTTCCAATTGTTAGCATTGATGATGTTAGAAAACTCGAGCCTGTTTCATAATTTTTAATGCTACCTCCCATCATGCCCTTAAATGAAGAATGTCCTACCCATTATCCTTCCCACCCCTCCCAAAGTGATATACAGCCACCCAGCAAACTTACACAATATCCTTGCCCATCCCTATTCCGCTCCTGGCTCATATCCCTGTAATAGACCTTGATGTGAGACCTGCACCCTACATCCTCCCATCACCAACTACTCCAGTCCAGTCACAAGCATCACCTATCCCATCAAAGGCAGGACTATCTGTAAGAGCGGTCATTGATCCACAAACTAAGCTGCATTCTAGGTGGGCATGACAACCAACAAGCTCTGTGTCACCATGAATTGCCACTGACAAACTGTGCCTAAAAACACCTGGACTACCCAGTTGCTGAGTGTGCTGCCCAATACAATATTCTTCACTTTAATGACTGCTTCACAGCCTGTGCCATCTGGATCCTTGCTACCAACACCAGCTCTTCTGAATTGCACAGGTGGGAACTCTCCCTGCAATATATCTTATGTTCCCATAACCCCCTGACCTCAACATTCATTAGTCGCTGTCCTTCATGCACCTATCCATTTCCCTGTGCCCTCTTGGGTGCTACACAGCCTTCTATTCCACCAACACACCCAGTCATTTTACCGCTCTCCTTTTCCACTTATCCCCTCCCCCTCCCCTAGCCACTGTCTAACCTCCCAACTGCACATAGCTGCTCTACCCTCTCTCCCCCTCGCCCCTGTATGCTCCCACAAGCAGCACTTTACTGTCTCCCACCCCATCCTGCTATCCATGCCCCAGCCACCTCCTTACCCCCACCACCAGATTGATTCTCCCATCATGCACTGTTGCTTGCAGTCTGATCACTGAAGCCAGAGACAATGGTCGTGTGTGTGTGTGTGTGTGTGTGTGTGTGTGTGTGTGTGTGTGTGTTGTCTAGTTCACAAGAAGGCCTTCTGGCTGAAAGTTTAGTTGTTTAGCAGTTTCTTTGTTGTACCTGTCTGTGTATCAGCATCTCCCCTGTATGGTGAGTAGCAATCTATCATTTTCATAATATTGTCATTATTCCATCATGGATTTTCCATTGCTTGATTTTGTTCATGCTTTAATTGTGTGATATACTATGTTCCAGGCCTTTGCTAGATTTTGTCATTTTAAATACAACTGCTTCAATTTATATACCAACAAAAATGATAAAAGTTTGAAAATAAAAAATAATTAAATGGGTAAAAATCTAGTCACCAAGAGCTGTTGGGAGAAAACACATATAAAGTATATGGAAATGCAGAAGCTTTTGGAGCCAGTGGCTCCTTCTTTTGACAGAAAAGTTGATGACTTTTCCATAACTCCCTCAAGTTCCTAAACCTTATCAGTCCTTCTTCTTCATCCCTCTTTCTTTCCCTTCAATCCTTCTGTAAGAAGAGGGAGCCACTGGCTTCAAAATCTTCTTCAATTTGTAGTTATTTATGGAGAATTGTGCAGTTTCTTTATTGATATAATATGATTTTTTTTCTTTGCAAGATTAGTGCTAAACTGCATAAACGTATTTATGAATTTTTCACTCAGTACATTAAAAGGAGATGCTACTTTTCTGTTTACGCCGTTAATGTAGTTTACTTGCTGTTGTGTAACGTATATCTTTATGAAAGGGTCAGTGGGCTTAACTGCTACACAATGAATGTGTTTGATCCCAGGTATGGTTTCCACAGGGGAGGACTGGAACAAGATACAATCAGTATCATAAAAATTAAGGCTGGCATTCATGGTCAGGAGAGAGGTGTGCAAAAATTAGGATTCAAACATCCATTTATGATGTAAGATGGCATATACAGCAGTCATCAGTTGGGTTTGCACAATTCTCTGAACCTGATACAGAATTTGTTCAATAGAAACAGCTGGTAAGTAGGCATTGTTATGTTTTGAATAGTGTTACTATTGAGCATGTCCATATCCTTGTTGGATGAATGTAATTATTTCTCTAAATATAGCAATTTATTTTGTTATGAACCTCTTGACATATGGTACTAAGTGGCAAATGCAATCACAGGAGTCATATAGCAAACAAAAATTTTGTAAAAATCATGCTGTAACATAGAAACATACCATTTTTGTTGTAAAAAACTCTGAACGTATCTGTGTGATGGTGACCTGCAAACTGACCCATTATGATATCATGGAATTCTCGAACCATTACAATATATTTCCTATTATGTTTTTGGTGAAACCAGTTGATTCCAGGTATTGCAAGTCCACTTTCAAAGACACCAGGTGGTACAGACATAATAAGGTAAACCTGAAAAAGATGACAATGTTTAACCCTGTATGTATAATAGACCAATATGAAATATATGACACATTAAGATGTAAAATTGTAACATTATCTGTGGACTAGTAACATTCTGTTAAAGTGCTGAAAGGAATTGATACTGAATACTGTGATCAATAATTTGCTCCCACTCCACATATGGTTGCACCTGAATTTGTCCCATGTAATAAATAGGTGGTCTCAGCTGACTTGTGTGTTAGTGAGATGCATTAAAGAATATCACTCTGTGAATTCAGACTGTCACTTCAAAATGGTAGACAAGAAGACAGTACAGGTAAATGAGCTAATGACAGGGGTGATCTGACCATGGAAAACACTATTAATGCCAAAAGTGGTCCTCTAGATCTGGATACCATGAAATGTATTACCATTCATTCATTTTGCAAGAAGACAAACTGGTTAGTATGACTGAAAAATTTTTTTTCATCCTTTCTAATGTATAGCCACCTCCAAGCCAAGTGGCAAGCTATTCTGACTCTCACCCTGCAGTGGTACTTTTTATGATAGCAACATGTCTCACTTACTACTATAGTGACAAAAGATTTTCATGGAGACATTTGATTTTTGTTAGTAGTACAGAGAATAATCTCTACTGTGTACATGTTTCTTTTTTAATTTATGTGCAGATATGAAAGGAGAAATGTGAACACTGTCCATCAACAAGACATGATGATGAGTGAGTATCTTTACTTGTGCTGGAGAAGTCATTTACACTTTGCCATCATGGCTTGGGAATGATGTGAATTCCTGAGAAGAAGAGCTCTGGACTACAATGATCTCATGCAGGAACAAAAGAAGTATGTCACAAGGCATGTTATTATGTGGAACACGTGGATTCAATTTCTGGTACTGCCAGGGATTTTTCCTTAGTGGGAGGACTATAACATAGTGCACTCAGCCTCGCGATGCCAATTAAGGAACAACTTGAATGAGAAGTAGTGGCTCCAAGATCTGAAATCTGAAAGTTGACTATAGTTGGGAGAGCAGGGTGTTGACCCCATTTCTGTCCATACCGCATCTGCATGATGCCACATGGCAGACGATTACGTGGTGACTGGTCAGCTTCATGTGGTCTTCATGGACTGATCACTGAGTTTAGTTTTAATTTTCTAATGTTCAAAATTGTCTCTCAATAATCAGTCATTTCACTTTATCAAGAATTGCATGTGCAGAAAATGTCTTGTAAAAACATAAAGCTGCACATGATGTTTGCCAGTCCCTCCATGTAGCTCCAACAGAGTTCTACACAAACTCGCAGAACTGTGTACCAAGTGCACTGAACTGAATGGAAACTGTAGAAGAATGATAGAGATAAGTACCTGTAGTGATATCTTGTATTATGTATTCCAATTTCTCTATTTTTTAAAGAGCTATGGTAAACAAGAATTTTGGGTTTTATGAAATAATGGTCGAGAGATTATGAACCATGAGAAAACAAGGAAAATGTAAATGACACTTCCATTTCATTTTGCTTCCCTCAATTTATTAAACTACTAGTTTGTTACTAGCTTTATAATTCTTGAAAGTATTTAGAGAAATACTGAAACAAAGCCTCAAGTAATTACAGTTTAATTTAGGAGTGTGACAAAAGTTCAGTACTTGATGGAGAGCCTGTTTTTGTTTTTGGTATTTGAAGCAACAGCATTTTGAGGAAGCATCCAAGTAAGCTTTGTGATGAAGCGTGTCCCTGGCATTAGGTTACATTATTTGCTCTGCAGTGGGATACTGAGTGTTGCTGTAAAGAAAGAGTTTGTTGGTGGCTGCCCATTCAAATGATACATGAGCAGTAGTCATGCCAGGCTAAAACCATCAACAAAACTTAGAAGTTAGTTTGTGAATCATCTGTGTGGTCCTTCTCCATTCAATTCTGTTTTGCTAGTGTGTGGAGTCAGAATATGTAATGTTAATAGGACACATGAAGTATGTTGAACAGTGATGCAGTATGTGGGCAGGGCTGCGGCAACATTTGACACAAATAAAGCTAACACAAAGCCCAACAAGTTTAACACAGAAATTGTATCAAGATCAGAACATCACCTTTTGAGATGTTAGGAAGACTTTAGACATTGCCAATCTCATTTCTGTGAACAAATTAAAGAAAACGTAACCTCAAGGTAGAATCTGATTATAAGTTCTTTTCTGCCTTTAATTGTCCAGTAACAAGGTACTCTAAAATACATATACAGACATACTCATGTGACAATTTACTAGAATGTGAATGGCATAAAAAGCTAGGCAATGGGAGTGCCAATGAGTATCTCACTCTAAGAAACATAGTGAAAGACAGTCAACTAGTTAACTACAGAAAACACACACACACACAAACAAAATATTACACACACATCAAGTTCTTTTTCACGAAGAAATTGATATAGGAGTCTATTACTCACATGTTCAGTGAGAAGGACACTTACAGCAAATGTGTCATAGCAGTAGACCTTTGTGGGTACCTTCTTTTTATTTATGTTATAAGGCAACTAGAAAGTTCCATACATTTTGTCATGTGTTATGGTTACCCTTTGAATGTTGACATTTTGTCACTTCTTTGCTTATTAGTCATGGCTAGTAAAGTTTCTGGGACACACTCAAGTGAGCACAGGTGATAATCAACTGTGTCCAAATCCAAGTACAATGCAGCTGCCATCATTGGTAATGCAAGTAAATAGGCCAAAGAGGAGCATGCTCAAAAGCCAGTAATGTAGCACAGTTCAATTCGCAGCAATGCCAGCTATACTACAATACTTGAAGCAGGTAAGATGCAATGAGAATGAGACATGAAGGGGCTGTAGCTGCATAAAGCCACACTTGTATGCAGTTGCACATGAGTTGTGGCACCTAGGGGCCATGCAGTACCTGGAGACCCTGTGCAAACTATTGTTTTCACATGCTGCAGGTACTAATGTTAGCCTGGGAATGCTCTTGCAGTTGTGGTTGACAGTTTCCAAAACTGCCTTCATGTTTTCATATATTGTACATTGTTATCATAGTCATGTTCTAGAACTACCTTCATGTTGATGTCTTTAATTTCCAGTTGGAATCCATGAAATTCAATGAGATATTTGGAATGCCTACACTCTAAATCTGTCCCCCTTTCTCTTTTTCTCTTCTCCTCATTAAGTTTCTTGCTTTTCACATACATTTCTTTGTACAGCATATTCTATCTCCTCCCCCCCCCCCCCCCCCTGCCATTCATGCACCTCGACACCCCATCATTTTTCTAAAAGGTCCTTCTCAAATGTATTTTGATTTTGTAAATTATTTAGTAGTAAAGGTAACTACTTACTGAATAGCAGAGGCACTGAATCATCAAAAGGCACATAAACAAGACTGAAAACTTTGATAGCATTTGTAAAAATCTTATTTTGAATTGAAGTACACACACTCACACCTCTATGGTTACATTGTGTCAGGGTGCGATTTGTGCTTTTACCAGTGGGGGGGATGTCTTAGGGGGTTAGTAGAATTATGTATGTTACTAGCTTGGACCGTGGTGTTACGCATGGTTAAACAGCTATTTATAAATAGATGTTAATGCCGAAACTCACTACTGACGCGTATGCACTATCAGAAAAGCCATCCCTTGTTATATCTTTAAAAGTACATTATAAGTAAAGCTTATTTACAAATTCATCAACATACGGGTACAGATATATGAGGGGAATTCAAAAAGTAGAGGCACATTTGTGAAAAGTTGTACTTATTCTGATGATAGAAAACTGAAACATATTAATAGTATTAATAGTAAGACTTATTAAAAACTTTCAGTGTTCAGCTCCACAAATTTAAATTATATGTAAAGTTTTACTCCAGTGCATGGGAAATAAACATCCCAGGTAGGGATGCATAAACTAAAACCAGAGGAGGGGATGTTCTGATGCAGAGGGGGGGAAATCCCCCCAATCCCCCCCTGCAAATCGCACACTGCATTGTGTCAGCAGAATATGCTGTGCTGCAGCAATTCTACAATCTGCTGTTTGCAGCCATGCCATCCAACAAGCTAATCAACACCACCACCAAACCAAAATGTTCCTATCAACACCAAGATGTAGCAACACATCATACCAAGCGCTGGGTGAAAACTGCAACAGCCAGATGAGCAAGGCATTTCTCCACATAAAATCTGGTCCCCAAGAGCACTGAACCACAATAAGCCTCCAGTTGCAAATACCAGCAGTGGACAAGGTACATCAATATGGAAATTGAAAGACTACACGTAACTAAAACTGAATTTCTTTTGTGAACTGCTAATCTGTATGTTTATTTTTATTATCTCTTTCATTATTCATTTTATGCCTTTGCTGTGTCAAAGTGTGAAAAAATTTCCACTGAACAAATTTAAAATGTTGAATTAACTATGTAAATTTATAAGATTACAATTAATGTTACTTAAAAAACTGTGTTGAGGAGTCATGTCGGGAGGGCTAGTGAACAGGGTCTGATGGTCTGATCACTGGGATGGAACCAGTTGGTGCATGAATAGGAATGGAGGAGGAAGAGAATGTGCATGGGATAGGAATGTGACTAGGGCTCTGGCACTGGTGAGTATAATAATACAGGAGTTGATAGGAAGGGAGGCTGTAGAGAAGAGAGTGTGGGTGTGGGTGCAGGATGAGTTAAGTTAAGAATCTGCAGCAGAGTTAAGGTGGGTGGGGGGCAAGGCACTAGTGAAGTCTGGAGCCCAGTGAATTACAGGAGCAAAGGACCTATTGTGAGAACAACCTCTGTGTATGTAGTTCAGAGAAGCTGGTATTTGGGTAATCGATACAGATGATATGGGTTGTGAAGAAGCCATTGAAATTGAGCATTTGTGCTCAGCAACATGCTCAATCTGTGGATGGTCAACTCTGCTCTTGGTCACAGTTTGGTTATGACCATTCATTCAGATGAACAGCTGGTTGGTCACATAAATGCTGTGCAAAAATTACAGCAGAACTAGTATAGCACATGACTACATTCACAAGTGGCCCTGTCTCTGATGAGGTAAGTCAGCCTGTGATGGGACTAGAGAAGGATGTGATCAGTGGGTATACTGGACATGTCTTGTACCTGCAAGGAGTGGCAAGGAGTTAGGAGTGTGTGTGGCATGAGGATGGATCAGGAAATTGTATAGATTGGGTAGACAGCAAAATACAATTTTGGGAGGGAATGGAAGGATTGTGCATAGGATGCTCCTCATTTCTGGGTATCTTGATAAGTAGTTGAAGTCCTGTTAAAGGGTATGCTTCACAGTTCTACTCTGGAATCATATTGGTAATTATGGTGGTGCTATTTTGCATTAGGTTCAAGGGTGTTGTTGGAGGATTAGGGTTTTGTGAGGGAATGGCATGGGAAATCTGTCATTGGACTACATTTGGAGAATAGTGCCTTAGCGAGATGTTCAGGGTAGTAGGGAATGGAAGTCTCATCACTGCATATGCACCTTCCTTGGGTGTTTGACTATATGGGGATGATTTTTTTCGTGTAGGTTGGATGACAGCTATCAAAATTCAAATACTGTTGATAGTCAGTTGGTCTCATATGGAGAGAGGTATGGATGGAGGCATGAGAGAGGTGGAGCTCAATGTCCAGAAGCTTGAATTTGGGCAGGGAATGACCAAATGAAGATGATAAGATGCTGAGGCTGTGTAGGAATGACGACAGAATGTTTTTTCTCTGGCTTCAGATCATGAAGATGTCATCAATGAACCTAAGCCAGACAAGAGGTTTGGGGTTATGGGTGTCTAGAAAAGATTCCTCTAGACAGTCCATAGATACATTGGCATAGGCTTGGCATGTGGGTCATACGAGAAATCAATGATGGCCTGTACCAGCCCTGCTGCAATTTCTGCACACATCCAAATCTACTCTGCTCAGCACCATAACTTTCCTCATCCTGTACCCACAACCTCATCCCACGGTCTTCCCCTTCCTCTCTTCTGACAACCTCTGCCTATCGACTCCTCCATATCATTGTCATCATATGCTGCAGGAACTCTTGCTCACATCACATACCTACCCTATGCTCCTGCAGCCTCTCTTTTTCATATTTCTGTCCTAAGCACTTACTGCCTACCTCAGCCTCCTCTTTTCAATCCTCCTTCCTGCTCCTTTCTTCCTTTCTCCCTTGCTCACTCCTCCTGACACAGTCCCTAACCACAGTCAAGCAACAGAATTGCAGACCCAGACTGTGTACAGATGTTACATCATTCTCACTATAGGTGCTTATCTCTCATCCTAGTACCTGAGTGCATTTTATTCCTTTTTAATCTTCACAAGTGGAAGATCAGCTGTTGTGGAACACACTGTGCAGCCAAGAGACCACTAGATCTGATTTGATAAGACTGAGGTACTGGCAGCCACAAGTGGAATGTATGAAGGGCTTCAGGAGAGGCTATAGAGAGTGCAAAGTACCTCACTAATTTTAATCTGAAACAGGAGTGTGTGAAACTAAATGTTGTCTGGATTCTGGCACTGGAGAAGATGTGGCTTCATGCTTATGCATGAGAGTGTGCAGAAATGGAATTTTACTTCAGCCAGTAGCAAGCCAGGGTGTCCATCAGACATTCAAAAATGGTTCAATGTCCTTTGCAGATGGGGACAAAATACTGGGTTTCAACAAGAAATTCATGTGACCACAGCATAATAGCCCAGAATATTTTAATAAATATCTTAGTAATTTTATACTTCCTTTTTCATCTTCTGAAGGGAAGTACTAGCCAGCAGTTCTGAATTTTCCTAAGGTATTACAAAATAAGTTTAAGACTTAAACTCACAAAGATCCATATTATATCAGTTAAAATGCTGTTACTAGAAGTTATATTAAATGCTAAATAGATAGCAAAGCTAAATACGAAAGTAATCCAAATAATTTCTCTGTGTAGCTCCTATTTCACAGAAGAAATTTATTTAAAAGCTTGTAGTTTATCTTGTATTAAAGTCTTACATACTTACTTTCACAGATTCTGTTTTTCTGTGGGAACTTATCTGTATATGGCCGATATAAAGCCACTATTAAATACAAACTAAGCCGATAACCTTTAAGCTGACTTGCTTCATATCACTGAGATACATCATGTAAGTAATCTGTGAAACAGTAAACAGCTAGCTGACAGACATTATCCAAGTCACAACAACACAAGTAAAAGTTTTATACAGTAAGTCCAAAAGTTGAGCTGTGATGCATTTACATTCCTTGATCAATGATGCAACCACATCTCTATTATTCTTCGTGATACATTGAATGTGAAAGATATACATTTTAATTATCAACATATTTCAAGGGCAACTTCATCTATGGAGATTTACCTTCAAATCTTTTTCTCTTGCTTTCAGGAGTTCCATTCTAAGCCAGCTCCAAATTCCTAAAGGATCATCTTCCAAGGCAGCTTCATTTCCTTCTGCAACGAGGTTGCTATTAAAAATCACAAGGACCAGCCTCAGGGTATTATGGACTTCAGAATAACAGCCTGTCTTAGAGAATAGCTTCATTGACTGAAAAAAATGAATAAAAAGTTATGTTATTTTCTATTTTTGTTGTCAACAGTTATGGAGAAAAGAAGTATAAGCAGTACAACATCACTGTAGGTACTGTACCAAAACTAAGAAATTAGTAATTACATTGAAATGGAGAATACAAATTTTTGCAGTACAAATATATTAATATAGTATTATGTGGCTGTTCAGTGACAGCATTTCACTTGTGATGGAACTAAAAGATCCAGGGATTGAATCCCAGTCAGACCACAGATTTTTAGTTGGTTGGCTGATGTGGGGGATGGGACCAAACAGCCAAGTCATCGGTTACATTAGATTAGGGAAGGATGTGGAAGGAAGTCAGCCATGCTCCTTCATAGGAACTATACCAGCATTTTCCTGAAGCTATTTATGGAAATTACAGGAAAACCTAAATCAGGATGGCTGGATGTGGGTTTGAACCATCATCCTCCTGAACATAAATCGAGTTTGCTAACCACTGAGTGACCTCACTCAGTGTGGATTTTTCAGTCTTCACTTGTACCTATGACTGACCTCTCAAAGACATGGCACTTCACCAGGAATGACATGTGGTTGAGTTTCCACATTAAATTGTAAGATCCCTTCCACAAATTGGATAACTAGTTCAGTTAGGAACATGCAAGTCATAGGCATCCAATTTAAAGACACACACCAGGCTACTGAGTCTCACAAATTTATTATTTTTACTTTTAATGTGCTCTTTCATATTTTTTATTTACATCTTTGTGTCAGGTGAAAATATAATGGTTTCAAATTCATATTTTTCCAAATTCACATTTGCCAGAATTGTTGAAAATTTTGGAAAAGGTAATATTCAAGCAGCATCTTAACCATCTGGCTGTTGAAATCACAGTATGGGTTTATAAAGGTCCATTTTCGGGAAAGCAATTTAGAGTTACAGCAATCATCATCATCATCATCATCTTGGACAGTTTCCAGCCACTGGCTGGGTCTGTCGGGAACACAAGCCTCTCCATCGTGTTCTGTCTTTCCACCATTACCCCTCTTCCACCTTCGTCCAGTTCTCTCCTCTTCTTGTCACACATTCCTTCACTCCCTTCACCCATCTATCTCTTGGTCTTCCTCTGGGCCTCTTCCCCTCCAGTTTCAGATCAAACATCCTCTTTGGATTTCTTCCCTCATCCATTCTCTTCATGTGTCCATACCACTGCAGTCTTGATTTTTCTATCCTGTCCTGTACTGGTTCCTCCTTTAGTCTTTCCCTCACATACACATTTTGCAATCTGTCTCGTCTTGTTACACCCAACCTGCTCCTCTGGAACTTCATTTCACTAGCCTGTATTCTACTTTTGTCGCTTTTGTGCATTACCCATGTCTCAATTCCGTATGCCAATATGGGGACAAAATAGGTTCGGTATATAATTCCCTTGGATTTCTGTGGCACCTCCTTGCTCCAAATAAGCCCCCTAATGCATTTGTAGAACTGCCCTGCTTTTCTGCACCTTTCATTTATTTCCATTGCGTTTCCCCCCTTACTTTGAATCACGCTTCCCAGGTACTTGAAGTTCTCTACCACTTGTAGTTTTTCCCCTCCACAAGTTATATCCACATTTGGCCTATTCGTCTTCCTTGTAGTGACAATTATTTCACTTTTCTTTGCAGAGAAATGCATTCCATATTGTGCTGCCGTTGCCTCCCATGCATCTAACTGCTCTTGCACCTCCTTCTCGCAATTTCCCCATAACATCAGGTCATCGGCAAAAAGCACTGCTTTCATTTTATGATCTCCAATTGCATCTGACACTTGCTGTAGGATTTCATCCATAACAATAATAAACAATAAAGGCGAAAGTGCACTTCCCTGTCGCAGCCCATTTTCCAGCTTGAACCATGCAGTACGTTCCCTCCCCACTTTCACACAACTCTCACTTCCCTCATACATTTTTCTGACTTTTCGTGTTGTCTCTTCATCTATCCCTTTTGCGTTCAGCACATCCCAGAGCTTGTCCCTACAGATACTGTCATACGCCTTCTCAATATCTAAAAAGGCCATGATTAAGTCCTTCCCGTACTCATAGTGCCTTTCCTGCAGTTGCCTTACCGCAAATATGAGGTCCGTTGTTGATCTTCCCGGTCTGAAACCGTACTGCTCCTCTTGCAGTCTACTTTCAATACTGCTTCTTATTCTCTTCTCCAGGATCTTTTCATAGATTTTTCCACAGTGGCATAGCAGGGTGATTCCTCTGTAGTTCTCACATCTCCTTTTATCCCCTTTCTTAAAGATCGGGACTATAATTCCTTTCTTCCAATCCTCAGGAATTCTGTTCTCCTTCCACACCACCCTCAGCACTCTGTATAGCCACTGGGTTCCTACTTCTCCTGCTGCTCGTATCATATCCACTGTTACTTCGTCCCAACCTGGTGCCTTGCCTGCTTTCATCCTCTTTATGGCTTCTTCCACTTCATTCCAAGTTAGATCATCAATTTCCCCACTATTATCATCGTCTGCTGCCTTAGGCTCTCCATCGCTGTTAGTTACCCGCTTGGCGGCATTCAACAGATCTTCAAAGTACTCCTCCCAAATCTTTTTGAGCTCATGCATTTCCTCCACAACTCTTCCATTATTATCCATGATCCTCAGGCACTCGCTTCTGTCATTCCTCTTATTTCTTACCATGGTGTAAAGTACTTTTTTGTTCCCTTCACTGTCCTCTTCTAACATTCTTGTCCATTTTTCCATCCACTTCTTCTTCTCCGCCCTTACGATGGTCTGTGCCGCTTTCTTGCTTTCCTTATATTTTACCCTAGCTTCCTCTGTTCGGGTCTGGAACCATTCTCTGAAGGCTTTGTTCTTTCGAAGTACTGCCTCTTTACATATGTTGTTCCACCATGGGGTTTCCTTACTTCTCCTCTTTGTGCTAGTTCTTCCGCACACAGTCTCAGCTGCCTCAACTAGGACCCTCTTAAAATCCCCCCATTCTTCTTCCACTGTTCTCTGATCTTCCTTTGGCAGCTTCTTCCTGATCAGTGTCTGGTACTGGGTCCTCCATTCATCCTCTTTCAGCATCCATGTCTTCAACCTTTTCTCCTGTATATCTGTTGCCCTCCTATCTTTTTTCTCTCTCAGGGTGGCTACCAACAGCCGATGGTTACTGTCTCAGGCCTCAGATGGAATGACCTTAACATCTGTGAGGCTGCTCATCATCTGCCTATCCACTAGTACATAGTCTACTACTGAAGTTTGGGACCAGTCCCCACTGTACCAAGTTATTTTGTGACTACTTCTCTTCTTGTACCAGGAATTAGCAATCGTCAGTCCATTCCTCTTGCAGAATTCCAGCAACAATTTTCCTTCTCTATTTCGGTTCCCCCAGCCCTCTGGTCCCATTATCTCCTCGAATCCTTTCCTGTCTGTGCCAACATGTGCATTGAGGTCCCCTATTATAATCTGATTACCTCCATTTAGCTGCTTTTGCATGTCATCTTCAAATTCCTCCTTCTCCTTTTTTGTACACCCCACCTGTGGGGCATATGCTTGGATGATTTCAATGCTTTTTCCTTTCACTCATACTCTGGCTTTTATCATTCGATCATTGATACCTTCCACCTCCTCCTGCAGACCCTCTCTGACCACTATTGCCACTCCATTTCTTCCCCTCTCATTCCCTATCCAGTACAGTTTACATCCTTTACTTAGTGGTTTTTCACCAACTCCTCTCCACCTAGTCTCAGCAAGTCCCAAGATGTCCAATTTCCTCCTTTCCATCATTTCTACAATTTCTTCTAACTTCCCAGTTAGAGTCCTTACGTTTAAGGTGCCCAGTCGTAAACCATCTCGTAATCCTTTTCCATTGCTTGGTCAGTTTCCTTTAAATCCGTTCCGTGATCCGAGGCATGTTCCCTTTTTAAAAGCAGTTGATTTATCCACTACTGGCTTGCTAGGCCTATCGCAGCTTCACCAGAGCCCCGTTAGCCGTCACGTTTCAGGGTTCCCATAGAGCCTTCTCAGCTACCGTAGCGGTCCTGGGACACACAAAGCCCCGCTGTACATCGCCTCTATAGGCAGTCCCCTACTTTGTGCCGTTGCCCATCTCCCATGACTTGGACGAGGGGTTGGACTTATGGGAGACAGAGTTACAGCAGAGTTACAGCAATACTGTGCCTAATTCGTTTGACAACAAATTGCAGCCTGCGAGTATATTCAGTGATCTTTCAAGGCATTTGATTGTATGAATAACAATTGTTGGACAATTTATTTAAAATATTATGCTGTTACAGAAGCTTCAATGAAATTGTTCAAGTCATATCTGTCTAACAGGAAACAAATTGTATCAATAGGAATAGCCCTATATTAAAGTATCAGTCATTACTCAAGTGCGAACTAATTTCATGTGGTATTCCAGGAGGTTCCACCTTTGGGCACTTATTAAGTCGTGTATTTATTAATAACCTAGCTTCTGTAACAGAGCCAAATGCTAAGTTTATTTTGTTTGTGGATTCATACAAACATTACAATAAGAATAAAACATGGTAATAAATGTAATATGTTAGTTATCAGGAGTAAACAAACTTTTAAGGGGCAAAATTACGTCAGTTTAAAGATCGACCTAATTAACATATTCCAAGGCCAAATAAGGGTATCTGTTAAGAAAATGGGCCCACTTTTTTCATAAAAAAGGTAAAAGAGCTATATGTAATGAATACAAGGACTCCACAACTATGCATGCAACTGACAACTCAAAAAGCTAACTGACCCATAAGACCAACATTTAACCACATTAATAGCCTCAGATACAAGTTAAGCTTACACAATAACATTTTGCAAATGAAGAATGTGTTCAGGCATCTGTTTATGGTATGCAATACACAAAAATTAGTACAGAAAACGAAAAATGTCCAGATTCCAATAAATCCAAAATGAGTCTCACTTGATTATAACCAATTTGTATATAAGACTATTGAAATCATATTGGAACTATTAAAATCATATAAAAAAATCTCCTCCAACAGGTGATATGATTGCTGTGTAGGTGGCTGATTTTATTCTCGTGTTAAATTTGGTGCTGCCATACAAATATTTTTAGTTCCGGCAGGAATATTACAATCAGCCTAACACTTCGTTATTGGTTGTTGACATGGAGGAGCATAAGCAAATATTTTCATTAGTCATTTAGAACAATACATCTTTTCCAGATAGCGCAGAACAGTGTGGCATGTTATTTACTACTTTCAGTATATCAATGACACACTAATTCTCTATGAAGACACAGAGGACAGTTTTGAAAATGTCCTAAACCTGTTTAACAGCATGACCAGAAAATAACTTTCACCAGTGAAAAAGAGAATGACCAAAGAATGAACTTGGACATTACAATTTCTAAGTAGCATGATAAACACTGATTTGCAATTTTTTTTTAAATTGACTACTACTGATGCCATTGTTACCACTGACTCAGAGCACACTAAAAAGTATAACCAAGCATTTTTGTAGTATGATCAATAGATTAATAAAACTCCTACTTGAATATGAAGAAAGACAACATGAATGACAAACCTCAAAAGAAATTTCTTGGCACAATGGATGCTCTTCTGTTAGTTGTAGACAGTATTCATAGGATGGTGATGAGGAAACCAAGCAACAGAAATAATGAGATTGCACTTATAAATATGTGATGGGCAAAAGTATACAGTTTATGGTAGTATAACATATTTTAGATCATACCTGTTTAGGAAGTTTAAAGTGTATATAATGTTCAGGGATAATTATACCGTGTTACACAGTAGAAATGTATTATGGACAAATGTAAAATTTTCCCAAAGTTCTCTCTAGCCAGCATGAACTAGGGGCAGCCCAGGCCAATCCCCCATGTTGCAGTCAACATGACGAACAGGCAGAAGGTCAACACTGCCAAAACTGGAAAAAACCCAGAGGACATTGCCTCACCTCACACAAGTGAGAAGTCAGAATTGTAAAATCAGGAAAATGACCTCAGCAAGGAGAGGGCATTGTGTCATTCTAACAGCATAGCTTGACTTCATAAAAAATAGTAAGAGTTTAATGAGAACATTTATCAGCCTCTGAAATAAAATTTTCACACTGCAGAGTGAAAATTTCATTCCGGAAACATCTCCCAGGCTGTGGCTAAGCCACATCTCCACAACTTCCTTTTTTTCTGGAGTGCTAGTTATCCAAAGTTCATAGGACAGCTTCTGTAAAGTTTGGAAGGTAGGAGATGAGGTACTGGCAGAGTTGAGGCTGTGAGTGCAGGTCATGAGTTGTACGTGGGTAGTTCCATCAGTAGAGCACTTGCTCGTGAAAGGCAAATGTACTGAGTTTGAGTCTTGGTCCGACACACAATTTTAATCTGTCAGGAAGATTCACTTCTCAGCGGCTGAAATGGCAGAAAGGCAACAAGCTGAAGCCCTGGAAGTCATTCTTATGAGATAGAGGGGTGCTGAAGAGTGCTGATGAGCCTGGAAAAATAGGTCACTTTCAGTCATTACTGGCCAGGCATAACATCATTAACTTGGACAAGTAGTAATAAATACTCACACTTCTGAACCTTGACATATTTGCGTTGCAGTACACCAACAGTGAAGCTGAAGCTGCCATAAATGAAACTGTTTGTCAAGATGTCTTCTGTCTTCAAGACGCTACCTTTCTGTACTCTAGGGTGTCCATTTCATTTTCATTGAAAAAGAGAAAAACTTGGGACAATGAAGAAAAAAAACGGGACATAAATATTGTACTGACTAAATTTAATACACATACAAGTTTACCTTTAGAACGTGGACTCAGATGATCCCAAATAACTTTTTACAATTATTCTGGCACACTATCACCGTGCTTTTCACTTTTATGTACTTTATCAAGAAGTGCATTTTCGTTTGAAATTGTATCATAAAAGTCAGTACACGATTCACCATTAAAGTGTGTTTTGACAATGAGTAAGGTCCTCATTGTTTCAACTTACATTCTGGGTTTTTTTTTTCCATCTGACCAAAAAGAATTCACTAACGAAAACACACATTCCACAGCAGCATTTGACCCAGGAATTCTCAGACAAAACTCCACCAAATAATCATGTTTTTCATGTTAATGTTTTTACTTTTGAAATAAGCAAATATTTTACAACCACTTTGTAGGGAATTGTGCACCACATGTGCTGGACAGCCAACACCTACTACATTATTCACTGTATTCTGTTGCAGTTTATAGAACAAATTGTTTTTTCCTTTCCTCTGCTTACCACCAAAATTGGTGTTAGTGTTGTCTGCAGAAACTGCAATCACCTTTCCCTCAAGATCATATTTCTTTTAAACCTCCAGCACGTAATTCTGAAGTAAACCTGCTACAGTATTTCTGATGCACACTAACAGCTGTGGCCCCAGACTAATAATTGCAGGCAGTTTTCAACATCTCCAACCTTCCTTCGTGGAAAGACTATGCTTTGGCTCATCTCCACATCATTCAGAGCTGCTGAGAGATTACCTGAGCACACCCCTTTAATGGTCATGAGAATGCTCTGGTAATATACAGTCAATGTCCTTGGCAGTAAAGCTTGTTTACGTGAACCATACGCTACTGGATGATGCTCTCTGCACTTGTTTAGATGGTGCCAGCATGTTGCAAGACAGAATGCTACAGTGTCACTGACCTTGGAGCCAACAGACAGAAGAATACATGATTGTAAACTTTTATGTAATAGATTCTTGTTCTGCTAATGTTGTACCATTAATACCTATACCATTGACTGGCCTCTTCATTTGCACTCCATGGTTCATCATGCCAACAGCACTAGGTGCCTCAACCCATATCCCTACAACAGGGTGATTATAATTAAAGTTTCAGTTCCAAAATTCTGTAAAAAAGGAACGTTTCCTCAGAACAATGTCAAATTTGCACTTAATATTATCAAAGAAGTGAGAAGTATTATGGAAACAAAACAAACCTAATGAAAATTTCCCCACTAGATGACAATGTAAACATCATAATGTAAATGGGTTCAGTCACAAATGACAGAAGAATCTTAATATGACAGCTATGATGAGAGTTGTACATTAAACCAACCATACTGTGCAATGTGCATGACCACACTAGTTTGACATTTGATAGCTGTGTCACAACATTTCAATCCCACATTTCACTGTCAGGTAAGGCCACCCACCATTGCAAGGTTGTACCGCACTGGATGGAAAAAAATGGTTTTTAATTGCCCTGTGGCCAAAAAACATATAAAAATAACAAAAACTAGTTTTTAACCTTTAACTCCTGAAATGTGATCTTTCAGTCGATGCACAAATTTTCCAACTTGCTCTATGTATTCATTTCAGGTGGAATGCTTCTATACTTCCCCAATTCTCTGTAAACTGCCAACCTCACACTGTTTTGTTGTCAGCTGCATTATCACCTTCTTTGTCAGTTGTTGATAAATGTTATCAACATGTGATGGTGTTTTCCTTGATCTCACCTCGTGAACCACATACCTGTTTTCTTCAGTGTAATACAAAATGTATTTACAGGAATGTGCAAATGTTAATGGTCCTAAGTTTGAGCAAATTGTTAGTCAGTGGACGGAGGAAGATGGCAGTTATATAGATCAAGAAATATACAAAAAAGATGACCTTTTTTAATAAAAAACAGTGATTGCAGTTCTTTTAGTGAACAAGAGGGACATTCAGATGAAGAACTTCAAGACAAGTGTAATGGGGAACTTTCTGTTTCTCCAATAAAACACTTAAACTGTTAGTTAAAATTAAATGTGTACTGAGCAGTAATACAGAAAAATGTAGCCACCAGTAATGAATGTCAGTTTTGCTGACTTTCTTTTTGTACCTATTAAGTGCAATTTTTATGTGATGGTATAAACCCTGGAATTTAATTTTATATGGAAATTTACTTGCTACAGAGATACTACAATTTTACAGGATTTATAACTCAGTTCTCTGACAGTATGTTTATGTGTACTATTTAAAAAAAAACTGTACAAAAGTATTTGAGTTCGTGTGATCAAAAGTAAAATGCTGCAGGCATTATTTAGTGCAATAAGTTCAACAAGTAGTCCTTAAATAACACTGACATAATTGTAAAAATAAATGCTATGTAACTTCAGTTAAAATTTTCATATGATTTGCACCTTAAAACTCAGTTTAAACATAGAAGTCTCATGGACCCCACCTTGTAATATATATTACAGGAAAGTCACCTCATTAATCAAGGGTTAACACATTGAAACCGATGGATGCACTAGATACATTCACTATGTTTTAACCATAAAATCCGATGGACGTATGTCATACGTTTGTGGCGCCAATGAGGTCAACACCAGCATCGATATGCGTTCATCTTTGGACTGTGAGCATTGTCTTTGGACTGTGAGCATTGTCTTTGGGCTGTTCCGCCATGTTCAGTTCTTTGTGAGCCTTGAATGCGTATAGGTTAATAAATGAACTACTGCAAAATGGGTGTTGTTTGGTGTAACCTACCCGAACCTTCCCCTCACAGGTGACCCCGAGTTGTAACGTCTTCCGTTTTCGCCATTTTACTGTGTCCCCAACCTCCACGTCGGTTATTTTCGCGTGTATTACATCGGCACAGCATTCAAACAATGACTTCGGCCCAGTGCCTAACGCTGGATTTTGTGATCGACATGCATCATGTTGTGGGCAATGTACACCCACCAGGACTGCAAACAATGCGTCTCACTCGACGATTACGCCAATTTCACCAGACGTTTTCGAGCCTGCAACAATAAGTGAGGTTAGGAGTGTGCATGACTCTGGCTATCAAACAAATTTGTTCCCACCACATGTGCCCTCCCTCATTGAATGTGCAGTTACCTCTTACGTATCTCTGTGCAGTGCGGAGCCAATGCCGATTTCTGCAAATGATTTGGTGGATAACCTACTACCACCAGGACAACAATTTGCCATGCCGCAATCTGTGCAGTACCACGCGGATACCCCCCACGTGGCTGGAACTACTTCGTTCACAGGTCTACCTCCTCAGTATCCAACCACGCCCGCGCCTGCCTTGGTCCAACATTAGTACATGCCTTCCTACTTCCAAACCTCGGCCTGCAACAGGAACAATAACTTGTTATCTGTGCCTGACCTCCTTCTCTGCGCCACTGCTACGCCTCAGTGTTTTGTGCCATGACATTCACCTTATCCGCACACCGTTTTGAGTGGAGCGACTAAGAACAGTGAACACTCACACATTCCATCCCACGTTCGACATCATTTCCCACACTGTGCTTCTGGACAGCCCGCACCTCCACAGCCTCCCTGCAACACAGCTAGCCCCGGCTCTGATCATACATCGAGCTTTCCACGGACTAACACGTGTTCTCAAACTTTGAACATTTTCTCACCTGTCGCCCCCGCACTGGCTCCAGTCGAGCTTGCACTACCATTCTCGGCACATCTCTGTGCCTCATCCACGTTGGTCTTCCGCAACGCACCAATCTGAACACACCTGCAACGTGCTGAGCTTCCGCAACCACAATCGACACTTTACGGTGTCTCACCTGTGTCGGCCTTCCGCGTCGCGACGGATCATGCTCAACCACAATGTATCACCTTCATGCTGTCACCCAAACAGCCATTGTTGCCACATTCCCTGGAGGCACAATCTCCTAGAATATTACAGCAACAACAGCTCGATTCAGGCAGTGTCCTGACGAACTCAACTCATCCTGTTTACGCTTACTGATGCTGCCGCCATTTAATCCCAACAGAGCAACAACCTCGTTCAAAATTGTGGATGAAGTGTTCGACCATTACAAACTCGACGAGTCAACCAGGTTTCTGTGGACTTGATTGCTGACCTGGTCGATGCCCCGGACTCATCTACATGGTACACTAGCCAAAAAGACAGTTCTACGTTGGATTGCACGCTCAACTGAGGCAGCAATACGGCAAGTGCTCCACGTTGAGCAACTAGGCAACGACAAACCTCCCCAGCTCTGGAGATGGCTACGTGCCCTGGTCAGTGCCGATATATTCTCTGACACAGCTCTCCTTGCCATCTGGTCAGATAAACTACCTCCTCAGATCCACTTTGCTCTGGCTCAAAGGTCTCCTGAACCTGTTGAGCAAACACTGACAATTGCTGACAAACTACACAACGCATCACTGCTCTATTTCGCCAGCAACTGCCTACCTGACAAGTCTCAGATTCAGGCTCATCGCCCTGCAGCCGAACGCGGCCGGGGCCATACTGTGCCGACCCTTCTACTCACTCTGGGAAGCAGTAAGCTAGCAACTGGGACGTCACCGGCTCTGCCCACCGTCATGCCCCCTCCTGCAACCGAACCTGATGTGGCTACCAAACCTCGGCCACCACCACTGGCAATGAAGTTTTCGTAGGAAATGCAGCCACACTACCGGTACTGTTACTTCCACACACGGTTTGGTGAGGCGGCACGGAATTGCAGACCACCCTGCTACTGCCCAAACGCCAATGGCAGGTAGGTCCAGGTGCCGCCTCCTGCGCACAACATGACAGGTATCCCCCAGTGCTCCATTCTGTCCAGGAATGACCGGATAATTGCAGACGACTTTACATTAAAGACATTTAGTCGGGATACCTTTTCCTAGTGGACACAGGCGCCGATGTTTCACTGCTGCCTACGTCCTTAGCGTCGTCGAACATCCACCCTCATCATACTTCACTGCAAGCTGTGAATTCAACTAAACTACAATGCTCATGTTCAACTTCCCATGTCGTCTCACTCTCTGCAAACTGCAAACTCCAAACTCGAGAGGACTTTTTTAGTGTGGGAAATTGACAAACCTATACTAGGCATTGACTTCTTGCGACACCACAAACTTTCACCTGACCTAGTGCGAAACACAGTGTTTCATCATCCGTCCAAGACTCACTTCCCTGTGCTCTGTCGAGCAACCCCTCCCTTGATGCATCAGTCCAGGCTCATCTCATCCGTACATGCTCGTCTCTGTCTACAACATTACAAGAAACCACGCACAAGTGCCTTGTTGAGCTTGAACACGTCACTCTCCTACACAAGGAAAACTTCAAGCTCTCCCTCCGGCTCCAAGAAACACAGCTCCAGCTCTCTGATGCAGCAAAGGAATTACAGACACTACAGCAAGGACAAAGCAAGCTCAGTAAGTGCACCAAATCTGCTTGCAATCCCAGCAATAGAGCCTCTGTGTGTTTACCTCCCGGTACCCCTCGCAACTGTGCTATCAAGACTGCCATATTGTGTACTGATAGTTCTGCAAGGCCACACCCCCTGTAACACCGCAGCGTTTGACACTCGGCCGGACACAAGTGCGCATGCGCGACGAGCGTCACATGTTCCCGAACTGACGGCTCCTACCCCGCCCCTCGTGGACAGCACCTCAAACTATGCAACTTCGGCTCCTGCGCACCACTGTGCGACCGCCACTGACAACACGAACAGTGCACTTGCGCCAAGTGTTTCGCCCACGACCGTGCTGCCACATGCCGCACCCTCAGACAATCAACTCACTAACATCTCACAAGCTCTACCGAGCTCACCCAACCACAGTGTCACTGCTTTGGGCTGGCGGCCATCTTGTCACGTCAACAAGGACTGCCAGCAATGGGCACGCTCCTGCGTCGCGTGCCAATGCTGCAAAGTACACAAGCACACTTCACCCCCCTCGGCGCCTTTTCGATCCCTCCTGGGCGTTTCCAGCATATTCATATTGACATTGTCAGCTCTCTCTTCCCCTCTAATGGCTTTCGTTATGTTCTCTCGTCTATCGACTGAACAACTAGCTGGGTCGAGGCTGTCCCCCTCCCCAATATTACGGCAGAAACCGTTGCTCGAGCTTTCGTCGTGTCATGGGTATCACGTTTCAGATGTCCAGCTATTATTACGACTGACCAGGGCAGACAATTTGAGTTGGCCCTGTTCAATGAGATTTGTAACATTTGCGGCATCCAACGCATCCATACCACAGCATATCACCTGCAAAGTAACGGGCTAGTTAAGTGCTGGCACCGGCTCTTCGATGTCACGATTCTCTATGGACAGAGGCCCTTCCCCTTGTGCTACTCAGCATTCGTGCAATCTATAAGGAAGACCTCAACGGCACAATAGCCGAGTTCATATACAGGCAGAACATTGTTCTCCCTGGCGAACTTGTGAGCCCTTCCACTTCTCTCCCTCAGTCTGACTTACCTTCCTTCGTGGACCGCGTCAGACGCCACTCCATCAACCTCCATATCCCTCCGCCCTCCAGCCATTCCCACCCTAAGGATCACGTCCCAAAATCTCTGGACAATTGCGAGTACATCATGCTTCGAGGTGACACTATCCGTGCTCTCCTCCAACCTCCATATACTGGCCCGTGCCGAGTTCTCCGGCGCTCAGCCAACATCTACACTCCTGGAAATGGAAAAAAGAACACATTGACACCGGTGTGTCAGACCCACCATACTTGCTCCGGACACTGCGAGAGGGCTGTACAAGCAATGATCACACACACGGCACAGCGGACACACCAGGAACCGCGGTGTTGGCCGTTGAATGGCGCTAGCTGCACAGCATTTGTGCACCGCCGCCGTCAGTGTCAGCCAGTTTGCCGTGGCATACGGAGCTCCATCGCAGTCTTTAACACTGGTAGCATGCCGCGACAGCGTGGACGTGAACCGTATGTGCAGTTGACGGACTTTGAGCGAGGGCGTATAGTGGGCATGCGGGAGGCCGGGTGGACGTACCGCCGAATTGCTCAACACGTGGGGCGTGAGGTCTCCACAGTACATCGATGTTGTCGCCAGTGGTCGGCGGAAGGTGCACGTGCCCGTCGACCTGGGACCGGACCGCAGCGACGCACGGATGCACGCCAAGACCGTAGGATCCTACGCAGTGCCGTAGGGGACCGCACCGCCACTTCCCAGCAAATTAGGGACACTGTTGCTCCTGGGGTATCGGCGAGGACCATTCGCAACCGTCTCCATGAAGCTGGGCTACGGTCCCGCACACCGTTAGGCCGTCTTCCGCTCACGCCCCAACATCGTGCAGCCCGCCTCCAGTGGTGTCGCGACAGGCGTGAATGGAGGGACGAATGGAGACGTGTCGTCTTCAGCGATGAGAGTCGCTTCTGCCTTGGTGCCAATGATGGTCGTATGCGTGTTTGGCGCCGTGCAGGTGAGCGCCACAATCAGGACTGCATACGACCGAGGCACACAGGGCCAACACCCGGCATCATGGTGTGGGGAGCGATCTCCTACACTGGCCGTACACCACTGGTGATCGTCGAGGGGACACTGAATAGTGCACGGTACATCCAAACCGTCATCGAACCCATCGTTCTACCATTCCTAGACTGGCAAGGGAACTTGCTGTTCCAACAGGACAATTCACGTCCGCATGTATCCCGTGCCACCCAACGTGCTCTAGAAGGTGTAAGTCAACTACCCTGGCCAGCAAGATCTCCGGATCTGTCCCCCATTGAGCATGTTTGGGACTGGATGAAGCGTCGTCTCACGCGGTCTGCACGTCCAGCACGAACGCTGGTCCAACTGAGGCGCCAGGTGGAAATGGCATGGCAAGCCGTTCCACAGGACTACATCCAGCATCTCTACGATCGTCTCCATGGGAGAATAGCAGCCTGCATTGCTGCGAAAGGTGGATATATACTGTACTAGTGCCGACATTGTGCATGCTCTGTTGCCTGTGTCTATGTGCCTGTGGTTCTGTCAGTGTGATCATGTGATGTATCTGACCCCAGGAATGCGTCAATAAAGTTTCCCCTTCCTGGGACAATGAATTCACGGTGTTCTTATTTCAATTTCCAGGAGTGTATAACATCCAGATGAAAGATTCAGCTGTTACAGTCTCTCTCAACAGACTTAAGCCTGCTCATGTCAAGCCTTCTTCTACCCCCCTTCAGGCCACGGCCACGCTGCTCACTGTCATGGCTAATGACACTCCGACCACTCCTTCCACGTTGGACTTATACACTCGATCGAGTGTCTTTCAGCTCCAATCGTTGAGTTCTCCTCCAACCTCACCCTCTACTCTGGTCTCATGCACTCCGTCGAGTGACCACAGGCTCCCCTCGGTCGAGCTTACCTATCATCATTCCCTCGCCGCCAGACCCTTCGCCGGTCCCTTTGACCTCTCCATCGTCGCCTGCCTCGTCCTGTCGAGGTTTCTCACCCCACCCATCTTGAATGTGCCCTCACTCAAGGTGTATGTGCCTGTCCCCCTGGATATAATCCACGATATCTCAATAATACTGCATAATGATACACTGTTCGTTGTGTGTTTCTCCTCATCCAGTGCTCATGACACAACCTCCACCATTCCCTGCCACCTGGTGAAGTGTGTTCCCCTCCCGCCCGACATCAACCTGGACATGGTTCGTGTGTTTGCCACACCCACCGGAGACATCATCATTGTTGCTCCATTCCACTCGCAAACCACTGGCCTACCTGTTACCACATGACCAGCACACCCAGTGTGACACCCGGCTCGCTTCAATGACTTCCAGGTTCAGTGGCCGAACCTTCCTTCATGACATCTACCCACACAGTTCCCTGATGATGCTGTTGAGGTGACCATGGTTTGGCTCCTGCGGACTACCCCTGCCGATGCCTTAGTCATCCCCCCCCCCCCCCCCTCCACCTCACCGGCCTCTCTAGAATACTCCGTACTGCAGGGGGGAGGGCTATGTGGTGCCAAGGTGCCAATGAGGTCGACACCAGCATCGATATGCGTTCGTCTTTGGACTGTGAGCATCGTCTTTGGACTCTGAGCATTGTCTTTGGGCTGTTCCGCCATGTTAAGTTCTTTGTGAGCCTTGAATGCATTTATGTGTATAAATGAACTACTGCAAAATGGGTGTTGTTTGGTGTAACCTACCTGAACCTTCCCCTCACATTCTTCACTTCCTTCCAACTTATTTATTTGTGATTTAAACGTATGTTTTACATTTGTAAGTGGCAAGATTAATTGTTTGGCTGTCGTAAGTGCATTGTTGATGGCTAGCATCCACCAGTCTCTCGTAAATGGTACCAGTGTTACACGAACTACACGCGCTCTCAGAATATTGTTAAAGGTTGTTTTGTTCTATGTTGGCTGTCATGTTGTGCTATTGTGTGCCTCCTTTCCATGTGTAAAAACATATAAATAGTGAATATGGCTGACAGACATTGCTTGTCAAACTTAAAGATTGAAGAACTCTTGAACAATGGCTCAGAAATTGATGATCTTTTAGATGACATCAGCAATTTTTCAGAAGACGACGATGATTCACATGAGCTGGAGAGTGAAACCTGTGCTGCTGATAGAAATGATGGTAGTGAGTATGAAGAAGCTACTGCACAAGTTTCTATTAGTCAGGTTTGTCATTCAGTTCAGCAGCCTGCCCCTCATAACGAATGGTGCCATTTTGATGCACTCCCTGAATTACCTCTATTTGAAGAAATGAGTGGAATTCAGGTTCCTGTTGATGCATTATCAACAGAGCTAGACTGTTTACTGGAATTTTTTGATCACAGCATGTTTGTAAAAGTAAAGCCACAGGCAAATTTATGTGCTACTGATTCTATTTCTGAACTTCATTGTCAGAACAGAATCAAACCAAAACCTTTATGGAAGAAATGGAGAGCAGTGAGGATACATGAAGTATATCAATTTTTTGCAATTGTTTTGCATATGTGTGTTGTAAAGAAACCGAAACTTAGGGATTATTGGTCTGAAGACCCTGTGCTTGCTTCGTCATTTTCTTCTCAGCTAATGCCATGAGAAAGACTTTTGCCATGTTCAGAATGCTACATGTGAACAATAACATGTTATAGATACTGCAACAAGAACCAGGCCATGGCCATTTGCATAAGATAAGACCTGTTTGAGACTTTTTCACAGAAAGATGCAGAAAAGTCTTATCCACCATGAAATGTGACGTCCTTTTTGAGGAAGAATTGGATTCCATGTTCATATGAAAGACAAACCAGGGAAATACACGATAAAACTGTATGTTGTAAGTGATGCTCAAACATGTCACATGTGCAATGCTGAAGTTTATACTTGGGGAAAAGGAAATACTGAGAATTCTGTCAAATCCCTGCTGCTGAGACTATGTTCCTCTTACTTGGGAAAAGGACATATGGTATACTTGGACAGATTTTATACAAGTCCTGCAGTCCTTGAAGAGCTATGGGAAAGAAATACATTGGAAGTTGGAACTGTGATGAAGATAGGTTTGCCTAGAGACCTGATAAATCAAAAACTAAAGATAGGAGAAATGATATTTCATCACAAAGGACACCTTTTCTGCTTGAAATGGAAAGACAAACATGGAGCAAACATGTTGCCAACACAGCATAAGATGACTGCTTTACATGTCAGTGTAAAATCCAGGATATGTTGAGGTAGTAAAGCCAGACGACAACTTGTCTAAAACAGGTGTTGACAGAGGAGACTAGCTGATCAGTTACTATCCCTTGTAGTGAAAGACTGTAAAATGATGGAAAAAGATTTTCTTCCATATTTTTGTGAGGGCAGTTGTGAATGCCAACATTATTTAAAATATCAAAAAACTGTGCATTAGCAGATTTCATCTGTAGATTAGCAAAGCAATTGGCTCAAAAAGGAGGAGCAGAACTAAATAAAGACATATATTCAGCATCTGGAGTTGCAAGTGCAAACAGACTCACAGCACATCATTTTCCTGAGAAAGTGCCACCAACAGAAAAGAAAACATGCACAGCTAGAAGATGCAAGATCTGTTGGGAACACGGGAAAGCTGCAGGAAAGGTAGTGAGGAAAGAGACAGATACTGTAGGCCATGTGACACAGGCCTTTGTGTTCCGAGTGTTTTTATGGATTTCATACCCAAGTGAAGTTCTCTAATTTGTAAGAATGAGAAAAAATTCACACTAAAACACTTTACCTATAAATGAAGCATTTGGTATTTCCTTCTGACAAGTGATTTTAAATCAACAGTCTACAATTCCCTATGACTTACGAAAATTTTGTTCACTTCGGGGAAAAATAAAAATGCTGAAAAACAGTATCTTTAGAGTAATATCTACAAATCCCTTTATAATTCATTTGTGCTAAATGTATACATATTCATAAAGAGGAAGGATGGAAGGTTAAGCTGATGTACTGCCTAAAGAGGTAAGTCGATTAGTAAATTTATTAAAACAATGAAAATTGTAGCAAATTTCCTCAGGGTCTGGGTATTAACTGGATTGCTGACCCATTAGGCTCCAATGTGTTAAGTGTCCTGAGGCCAAAAATTGTATAAAAAGCAACAATGAAATCAGATTTTTGTCATGATACTGGCACAAGTCATATTCAATATGCTGTCTCTCATTTTCTATCATACATTGAAATCGAGAAACAGGATGTTCCACAACAGGTTCGAGTGTCTCAGAGTTCACATTCAGAATGTGTTGTGCAACGCATGCCTTCAGTTCAGCTACATTTGTAATTGGAGTACTGCACATAGCGTCTTTCAGATAACACTAGAGCCGGAAGTAACATGGATTAAATCAGATGATCTGGATGGCCAGGCTGTAGGGAAATGATGACTGATAATTCTAGCATTTCCAAAATGCATCTGCAGCAGCTGCTGTGCAATCCACAGAAGAGCACCATCTTGCAGAAAAATTATTCTCTCCACACATCAACACTACTGAAGGGTTGGAATAACATTCATGTGCAAAAGACTTTCATATTGTTCACCAGTGACAGTACTGGTAACAAGACTCACAGGCCTCACCTTCTTGAAAAAATATGGGCCCACAATAAACAATGCCATCAACCCGCACCACACAGCTACCTTTGCAGAATGAAATGGTATCATTTGATGTGCGAGTGGATTTTCCATTGCACATATTCTGCTTCTGTGTATTGACACATCCTTGGAGATGAAAATAGGTTTAGTCTGTCCACAGAATGTTCTATGGCCATTCATTGTCTGCCTCTAAGTGAGCAAGAAATTCTACAATAAATGTTTGTCTGCCTTGGAGGTCAGCATGAAGTGATTCCTGAACAATAGTAATTTTGTATTGGTAGCAGTGCAGGATGTTTTGTAAAAATCCTCACAGAAATGTACAAAGTTTGGGAAAAATCCCCATCACTGCATGTTTTGCACACCACCACTCACCCCTCCTGCAACACTGTTGCTATATCTTCTACTAATAACAGATCAATTGTTTTCCTCCCTTTACCACATTCCACTTCTAAAGAAACTGTCTTTGAATTTGTAATCATTTTCCCCAGATACTTGGCATCAGAGCAAAATCTTTTTTCGTACCCTTGTGGGTCTGTAACTTCTGCAGAGCTACTGGCACTCAGTCACCAGTCAGCAGTAAATGATGCTCATTGAGACAGTCATATCGACTATCTGAGATGCCACCAACTGAGGAACAGAAATGTAGTGTTTGTCTTTTACTCTGCATATTCTGCTGTCTACTACCCCTTCCTTCCCTCCCTCCCCCCCCCCCCCCCCCCCTCCGCACCACTGCCTCACTCAACATTTTCCCCTTTTTCAATAATATTCTGTTGAAATTTGACATCATGCTGAGTAGCTGTTCATATTTGTTTACAGCATTTGATATTGGAACTTTAATTATAATCACCCTGTATACTGAATCATTCAGTGCAGAAAATGTCTCCCTTACTATGTTCTATTGTATATAGAGTGCAATGTGTTGGTTGCAGTATGAGATACATTAGCCAGATTAGATTCAATGAACTTGTTAAATTAAATATAGTAAACATTCCATTTTCAAACAGCTGCCAAATGTTAAAAGTAACATGGAGGTTTTAATGTCATAGACAAAGGAGCAACTTCGAACATCCTTGAAAAATTAGAAATATTCATGCAGTCCCTGTGAAATCCACATTTACTGATAAAATATTGAACATAATTAAAAATAGAGGATTCTTTAATCTGTTTACAAATATGAATGGAGAACGGCAATATCCTACACCTTAAACCTGAATTATGTCAGCAGGTAACATATGCCGACAGAAAAAAGAAAAAAAAAAATATTGCAACACCAGAAGAAGTAGAGTGACATAAATCAATGTTGGTAGGCGTGTTTCTACATCTGAAAGATTATGTCTATTCAGATTTTGTGCCAATTGCATAAGAGTGGCGATAGTAGCACCACTATGAAGAAGCAAATCAGGTTGCTTTAAATACATACTGTAACAGTCATGAGCATTAGTTACCTTTGAGACTGGTTGCACTGAGTTGACATTATTCAAGAATGCCTTTAAGAAGACAAAGGCACTATCAGCATCTCACTGAGTTTGAACAAGATTGTGTAATAGGACTAAAAGAAGCTGAACGACCCTTCTGTGATATTGCAGAAAGACTTGGAAGGAATGTAGTCACTGTACATGACTGCTGGCAGTGGTGGTCACTGGAATGTATGGTCACAAGAAGACCGAGCTCCTGACAGCCACATAACACTAATGAGAGGGAAGACAATTGTGTGTGGCATATGGTTTTGGCACATCATACTGGATCAGCTCTAGCATTTTGAGCAGCAGATGGCACCACAGTGACACAACAAACTGTTATTAGTTACTTGAAGGACACCTCTGAGCCAGATGACCTTTAGTGTACATTCCACTGTCCGTAAGCCACTGCCATTTGTGACTTCAGTGGTGTCAATCGAGATGTCATTGGAGGCCAAGGTGGAGGTCTGTTGTGTTTTCTGATGAAAGCTGGTTCTAGCTTGGTGTCAGTGATGGCCGTATGTTGGTTAAAGGAGGTCAGTTGAGGACCTGCAAACAACATGTCTGCTTGTTAGACACACTGGACATACACACGGATTAATGTTCTAACTTTTTCACGGGATAACATTAAATGCAGACAGATGGGGGTACACAAAATTTAGTCAAGGAATTGGGGGGGGGGGGGGGGGGGGGGGGGGGGGGCAGTGAAGACATGAAATAAAGCCAGAAAAAATAAAAGGAGAAGAAGAAAAGAATAGGAATGAAAAATCAAAAAGCAATCAAAGCATTTCATGTAAATTTTATTCAAAAGACTGTGTTATAGAAATAGTTACATACTAAATTAGTAGATTAAAATCATCTTATTGTTAGTTCACATCTTATTTTGTCAAAAAATACATTTGTTCAAAAGTGATTGGTGTTAGAACAGGTTTTCTGGAAACTTCTTCTAACCCAAAAATGCAATTTTTTTAAAAAATTACTATTGTTGCTGTTTAAAAAAATGGAAAATCCAGGTTGTAATGTAACAATATTATGAAAGGAAAGTCGCCACTCCCCATACAGTGGAAATGCTGAGTTGCAGATAGTCACAACAAAATGACTGCCACAAATAAAGCTTTCAGCCCATGAGGCCTCCATCCAAAATAGATCAAACACACACGCACACACACACACACACACACACACACACACACACACACACACAGGCAACTGTAGCCACAATGCGAGCAGCAACACCAGTGCACAGTGTATGATGGGAGTGGTGATTGGGTGGAGGTAAGGAGGAGGCTGGGGCATGGAGAGGGAGGGATAGTAGGTTATGGGTGGCAGACAGTGATGTGCTGTTGGGGAGCACACAGAGAAAAAGTGGAAAGAGGGTAGGGTAGTTATGTGCAGTCGAGTTAGGTGAGGGGCAGCAGAGATGTGGGAAGGGGGATGGGAGGCAGAAGCAGAAAACGGACAGCAGTAAAAAGACAGGATGCAATGGCAGAATAAGAGCTGTGTAGTGCTGAAATGGAAACAGAGAAGGGGCTGGATGGAAGAGAAGAGGACAATGACTAACAAAGGTTGATGGCAGGAAGGTTACGGGAAAGTAGGATATATTGCAGAAAATGTTGCCACCTGCACAATTCAGGAAAGCTGGTGTTGGTGGGAAGGATCCATAAGGCACAGGCTGTGAAGCTGTCATTGAAATGAAGTATGTCATGTTTCGCAGCGTGCTCAGCAACTGGGTGGTCGACTTGTTTCTTGGGCACATTTTGTTGGTGGCCATTCATGTAGACATAAAGCTTGTTGGTTGTCATGCCCACATAGAATGCAGCACAGTGGGTGCAGCTTAGCTTGTAGATCAAATGACCGGTTTCACAGGGAGTCCTGCCTTTGATGATATAGGTGATGTTTGTGACCAGAATGGAATAGGTGGTGGGGGAGACTATATGGGACAGGTCCTGCACCTAGGTCTATTATGGGGGTATGAGCCACAAGGTAAGGCATTGGGGTCAGGGGTTGGGTAGGGTTGGATGAGTATACTGTGTAGGTTTGGTGGATGGTGGAAGGCCACTGTGGGAGGGGTGGGAAGGATCGTGAGCAGGACATTTCCCATTTCTGGGCATGATGAGAGATAGTCAAAACCCTAGCGGAGAATGTAATTCAGTTGCTCCAGGCCTGGGTGACACTGTGTTATGAGGGGGACCTTTCTCTGTGGCCAGACAGAGGGGCTTTGGGAGGTGGTGGGAGGCTGCATAGGTAAGGCACAGGAGATTTGTTTTTGTACAAGGTTGGGAGAATTATTACGGTCTGTGAAGGCTTCAGTGAGACCCACAGTATATTTTGAGAGGGACTGCTCCTCACTGCAGATGTGATGACCATGAGTGGCTAAGCTGTATGGAAGGGACTTCTTGGTGTGGAATGGGTGGCAGCTGTCGAAGTGGAGATTCTAGAGGAGTGTGGATAGAGTGTCCTCAACCTCGATCCAGATTGAATCTGAAGCAGGTAAGGTATTTAGGATTCTGGGTATATAGGAAGGATTCCTCTAAATGGCCCATGTATAGGTTGGCATAAGATGGTGCCATGCAGGTGCCAATAGCTGTACCCAGATTTGTTTGTAGATAATGCCTTCAAAGGAGAAGTAATTGTGGGTGAGGATATAGTTGGTCATGATGATTAGGAAAGAGGTTATTGGTTTGGAATCTGTTGGGCATTGAAAAAGGTAGTGTTCAATAGCAGTAAGGCCATAGGCATT